>NC_051039.1:12371146-12671146 GCF_904848185.1 Acanthopagrus latus
CTGCAATGCTCAGGAACAATTTACTGGTCCTTGGGAGCAGCCCGCACCATTAAATAACATTTAAAGCATACATTTGTGTGAGTGGACACACGAGATAATAATCCCCCGGTTTGTCGTTTTCTACAGAATTACTGATAAATCTGCTGAGTGCCAACTCTGAGTAATAGCAGCCTTGTTTGCTAAAATTACTTGACTATATCTTCAAGTGATGTCCAAATGTTTTATATTTACCCGTTATTTGGCCTGCCGCCCCATCTGTGTGCACACACGCACTGATTTTCGTTGCTGGACTGCCTGATAATAAACTGCACACTTTCAGTTGCATTGTTGTGCAGTGAATGTGAGAATGATTTTCAAGCTGTTAGCCTGCAGTTTCATCACATTTGTATCCCTTTAATGAGAATAAGTGGCACTTGAGGTGATATATTGATATTGGCTGAGCTCCCTTAGGCTTACATGTCGCTCCATTGTGTTACACTCAGTGTTAGCAGACGGCCAAAAGCCACATTTGACTTGAGTGAAGTAGCAAGAATCCAGTCATCAGTTGAGGATTTTGCACAGGTTTCATTTTGCACCAAGACGTCTCTGATCAGTGCCTGTAGAGGCTTTTTGAGATTTCTGTTCAGTGTTTAGAGAAGATGTGATGACATTCAGCTCCTGGACACATATTACGATGTGCAGCTCATCTTTTTGGAGCAAAAATGCAGACTGAGAACATGTTAACAATAAGCCATCTGTAAAATGAATTGCAGACATTTCTTATATTTTACTTGATCTCTACTAGTGACTAGAAAGTACTCTAATATGTCTCTCAGTGACTGTTACAATGGTTATCCTTTAATCCTTGCATATTACTGGTGCCCCCTGCTGTTCAAAACTTTAATCTCTCCCTCTCCCTCTTTCTTTTCTTTTGACATTTTGATATGTTAAAGAGGGATCATTTACCCCAAAATGTATTAAATTGATCTTAAAACCAGAAAGACAGGCTCAATTCTATAAAATATACAGTAATAAATATGCTTTTGAGGGCAGTATTGTCCCAAAAATAGAGCTGCAGGCCATCCTTTACAATAAATTAAACATGTGTGATTGCCACAGTTGCTTCTAAGATGCCTGTTTCCTCCATTGTGACGTCAACATTGCCCCGAAAATATTAGTGTAACATAACTCCAACACACGTGACGTAGAGCGTCACACACAATGATCATACTAACAGACCTTACCTGTGTCCTTTCAGTCCTCTTCTCCTTTTATAAATCCTCGCAGCCAAAATAAAATAAACTCTGGGCAAAACACTTTCATTGTACAAAAATGTCAGACATGTGTTGTGGTTGCTAAGCAAACAGTGACTAATAATATCTACATGGAAGAGGTTTGCATTAGTGCAGCAAGCCAAAGCACAGCATGTCTCAGTCTCTACCAATCTAAAGACAATGAAGGTTCACCACACTGTAATTACCAGACAATGAGTTTGTCAGTCACTTCTCATAAATATGAATAAGGAGGGATGGATAAAGGTGTTCGGTCTAAATTTGCCACGGTTTTTGACGTGAGAACGAGAAAACGGCCCAGCATCATATTCATCCTATCAAAATCTCCTGAGGGAGAGAGTTTTTAAGCTTTTGTGTGTCAGTCTTTCCCTGTCATGATTGGATGAGTGCGGCATGTAGAGGGCGTAGAGGGGTAGAGATTGATGTAACAGGTTTGGGCTTTTACTTTCTTTTTTTTAAATTTTAATTATGAAAGGGGTTTCATATATATGTGTGTGTAGATATATATATATATATATATATATATATATATATATATATATATATATATATATATATATATATATATATATATATATATATATATATATATATATATATATATATATATGTATATATATATATAATCAATCTCAAGGATGTAGTGGACAGAGCAGTGATGGAAAACAGAAAAGGTACCTCTGAGATTGTTTGATTGTCTAGCTGATAGTATATATTGAATTAACCACATACACTGCTGCATATTCGCGTTACCAGCATTCCTCAATTGTATTTCAACTCAACGGGACGATAACTATCTGGAGTTGTTTTGATTACACCTACAAACCCCATATGCTAAATCACTGTTAATGAAATTCTATTAAGATTGCCAGCATGATGGTAACACTTTCTATTGAGGACCACAGCTACAGTATGGTGCTTTCTGGGTGTATTCAAATTATATTCTGATGCATTCATACGTCGTCATGAGTAAAAAAACAAAAAGTACCCAGCAGCTGTGCTATCATGTTACAGTGGTGAAGAATACCAATACCCATACCAACAGCGCTTGTCTTACTGTCTTGCCTAGTTATAAATCAGAGCATGAGTCAGCAACCTTTTCTAATCAAAGAGCAAATTTTGCCCCACGTCCTCAACCCCCAAAAATCTGTGAGGGGACCCAGAAACATATTTGAGCCTTATGATAAACGTTACTCAGCCTAAGAAATCTAAATGAGCTTATCAATATTATCAACTGGCCTCAAAGAGCATTTATTGATGTTTTCACATGTGGCTACTCTGCTCGTTACGTACTTGAGCATGTGTGATTTCTAGCTTACAATAAAAGAAAACTGTTTGTTACTTAATGAGGAGATACTTTAACCAACAAAACACAAAACTGAAGTCTTGGTCATCTGTAGGTCTATTTATAAACAGAGTAGCATCATAGAACTATATGCGGGCCTACATACATGAGTCCTGCCTGTGTTTGTTAAGATGAGATAAAAAGACACATAGGCTAGTTTCAGTTTAATTTTGACCAAAGTCCATTTCATTGTGAAGTAATCCTCCTCTTTCCTTGGCCACGTACAGCAATCAACCCCTCGGGGCCTGAGCATGAAACACAACAACAACAAACATCAGCTCAGGGTCGTTCAATTCATTGGCAAAGGCCCAACTTGCAGGAACAGATACTATTCTGTGTGAGGGCTTCAAGCATTTTTTAAAATGTTATTTATTTATTTTTTTCACAATCGGACAATGTTAGAATCACAAGGCCCAAAACAGTGATGATTTTGGAAAATAACATTCACAATATTCAGAGTCACAGAGTAGCCACTGCAGAGGAGCAGAAGAGCTGCAAGTTGCTGATCGCTGCTGCAGGTGGTCATGATGTACTACGAGCCCCATCAGTCAAGAGCATCTGTCCACACTCCTTTTAAATCATATCTATAGTGTTTTTAGTGTACTTATGAAGCGTTATGATACACTATGAATGCCCCCATAATGCACTGGACTTGAGTCACTGTTGAATGGCAGCTTGACTGGACTGCGTTCGGTCAAGATTTGGGGCAGTTTAAAAGTGAGGGGGAAGGAACATATTTTTGATTGAGAGAAAATTGAGAAATAAATGCGATTTTATACATAAAAAATGTTTTAGTTCAGTTACATTTATTTCACTGAATATCATTAATTATAAGTATTCACTGTGTCGAAATTGTTACCATTATGATGTTATACACAGTTTAGACCGCGCATGTAAGCTGAACAAAGGATATAAAGGTATTCAGTACCTATTGATATATATATGGCGACCAGCTCGTGTCCCCATTACCGGACATAAGTTAAGAAGAGAATACATAACAACCGACAAATGGCTCCCTTAATCACACAAATAAAAAACAAAACAAAGCTTCCTACATTTGATATTTAGATATATTTACTGAGGATTCTCAAAAAGCCAAAGATGTGATTCTGTGACAGTTCCTGTCGTTTGTGTATTTGTGTGTTGTCTGTGCGTAGACATTATCATGTAAAAAAGAATAATCTCCCTCTGTATACACAGAGAGTCCCGTATCTACCACTGTAGAATGAAGACTTGTCGGCCCCACGTATTTGCTCTCCTCTGAGTTTCGCAGAGAAAATCAGTGAGGGACATGTTGACATTTGGCATGAATAATTTGACAGTCACAGGAGTGTGATGAATTATGGCCCATTTGACACCTTAATGTTCTGTGTACTTGCTCAGAAGAATCTAAAGTTGATGGGGGACTAAATGAATTCTTAGTTAGACTTTTTAATTGCTGCTTCAAAAAACCGAGGCAGGTTTTATACATTTCAGACATCACGCTGGAATGAGGACCTCAGACTACATGTGAAAAACAGTGTGTTGAACATATTTCATCAGTTCGTTTGGCATCCTGATGTAGGCCACCACAATGAAATAGACTTATTGTCTGTTGACAGCTTGGGCTTCATTGTATTTGTGTCACTTTATGTTAAAAAAAAAACAACACTGCGATCCTGTCATGTATTGCAATGGTAATGATGCAAAGACTTTTTCACTCCTTCTAATTCATGACATGACTGATTATAGCTTTGAGTTTGTTCTGTACAACGATTTAACAGCTGAACTGATGCCAGTTTACACACTGAATCTAAACAAAATGTGTTAAGGAACAACTGCTGTCGAACAAACAGCTGTGTGTTCAAAAGCCAGTCATTAATCTTAAATGAATCTCACTTCCCTGAGTGGAGGGAGTCTTTTGTTGCACAGTGATCACATGTACAAAGAACACTGGAGAGAGCTGGACAGAATGATTGACTTCCAGTAGAAAATGTGGTCATAAGTTTTATCTAATAGTATATTCTGATGTTGAACTGTGATATGGACAATCACGGTGTTTTCAAATGGCAGCTTGTACATCATGTACTTCTCGTGTTTGACCAGTAAGTGGTGCTTGAGCTCCTAAATGGGATTTCTTGGGGATCCTGCAACCCTCTCTCCCTCTCTCTCTCCCTCACACACACACACACACACACACACACACACACACACACACACACACACACACACACACACACACACACACACACACATTGGCTCAATGTATATTACTTCAGACTATGTCATAAAAAAACATGCTTAAGTTGTAATGATTTTTCCTTTATTCAAACACTGCCCCCGACCTTTGCTTGATTTTGGGGGCTGATGACAATTCAGACTGGATAGATACTGAAAGACTGAAAGACAACAGCATCAGGTTTTAGTTACAGTTCACACAATAAACTTGTTGTCTAAAAAAGGACAGCAGTGCACTGACACAGTATGCTCACCAGGAATTCAGTTCAGAATAATTCAAAAGTGTGATCATCCCAAGTATCTTTATCTGTATTCTATTTTCTAAAATCAAGAGAGTTCACATCAGGCAACATATGCGCTGTGAAAGGCAAGATAATAACAGGCAACCAGTATATCGGTCAGGCTCTAATTCACACTCCTGCCCCTTACATAGAGCTGCAACCATTCTTCAACAACTGCTGCAGTGATCAACAGAAAGATAACCTGCAACTATTTTGATAATTCCGTAATCAATAAAGTAACTAGAAATGACATGAATATGCTGTCATATATGGAGATTTCCTGCTTCTCGTCTCTGTTTTATATCACATTGAACTAATCATCTTTGGGCTTTGGATTGACAAAACAAGACATTTAGAGATGTCACCTGAGACTTTTCTTCACTATATTCATAAATGTATAATTGAATGTATTAATTGTCATATCAGCCAAACATATAAATAATTGTTTGTTTCAGCCCTATAGGAGTCTCAGATCACATGAGTTTTAAGATTTCACAGCCTTTTAAAATCACTTCATTTGTTGTTGAAGCATGTTGCTCATTGTATAAATACATTTTTGTCTGGCTCACATTCATTTAGTTCATTTTACTCGAAGCTCAGATTGTCTTGCAGGCATTAAGTTCACTGGGACGCTGGTTGCTTTACATGCATGAATCCTCAATGTGGCATCACTTCAGTGACACCTACAGTCGGTCTGTGTTACCACCACACAGTCACACTCAGGGTCTGCATTTGCATTCAATGGCAGCAGGGGGAGTGAGTTAAAGTGGACGCTCTAAAGTGCACGACAAAGGCAAAAAGCTAGTCGCCGTGAATACACAACTATTTTTAATCACTGGTGTAGAAAAATAACCCCTGGGCAGTGACGCACAGGACCAAAAACATCAGCTGGAGACTGAAGCGCTGGGAGCACATTTTTAAATCGTGCAGTTTGTTTCCTTTTTTTCCTCTCTTGACTGTCGCCACGTAGTAACCAAACGTATGATTAGTTGTAAGAGTTATGACCTTCACACCCCTCATGCAAAGAGCCACAATGTTCTCAAACTTTGAGACAGAGACACAAACACCATGCAGCTGATACCATAGCTGACAAGTCTTTTGCAGTTCTTGTAACTACAACTAGTATTAATTATTGGAAAAGGGGATGTTAAGTAAAACTAAATCTACAATATTCTTTAGCAGGTAAACTAAAATAGACACTAAATACAATATCCCAGTCTCAATCCGGTTTATATCGATATTAATTTGTCAAAATTGCTGTTTTATCTCTGTGAAAATGTGTCTATATCCTGTTTGGACACCTTCCCCTCCTGACCAAAAGGTACATTTCTTGTGGAGAAATATTATAATTCATTCACCTAGACCTTCATCTTTGGCCTAAAACAGTTGAATGTTATAATTTACTATAACCATTTATTGTTTATAATTGAAGAATCAGTCCTCAAAAAAAACTACTATATTTAATTATAATTGCAGGATCCAAACTCATCTTCAGGTCATTAAAACCCCAAATTTACTTGAATTGTCGCTGAGTACTTGACTTGAGTACAACACCTCTCTGAGTGCTTGGACTACAACCAGGAAATGTCTTCAGTGTCGGCTGTCTGGATCATTATGTTCATTGATTAATCTAGTAATGTATGATGTATAGCATACTTGCATACTTCAAAAACCCAAAGATACTCACGTTTTGTTGACATAAAATCATGAATAACCTCTTTGGTTAGTCGCAGGCAAAAATTGGTTGCTGGGCTCCAGTTGCCTCCAAGTTTCCCCATTAAGGAATCAAATCACACTGTAAATAGCAGCTTCCTTATATTTTACACAGAGGTCCCAAACCAATCTGCAAGTAGGTAAATTACCCAAAAGCATCTGACATCTGGTGAACATTGGGGCTTGTCGTGAGGTTTTGGAGGCAGTTGAGATCCCTGCTCAGTTGGTAATCCAGTCAAATAGTTTTTTGATCCCACTGGAGTTGTGCCATGAATTACACCTATGATATTTGCCGATTTAAAAGATGATTTTACAAATCAAGAAAGTTACAGTCTTACGTAAAGGCAGTCAAGCGTCTTTTAGTTTTGTGTGAAACTGCTCGATGAACCACATCGTCTCACTAAGTATATGATACCAACACCAACATGGCCGTCACCCCGGCACAGTGACAGCATTAAAGTTGAAAAACGATCATTTAAAGGTGCTTAATGGTGAAATCTTTATCAGAAGAAAAAGATCTTCATTGGCTGATTTCTTCTATTTGTATGCCTCAACAAACTAAATACATGACTGAATAAACTGAATAGACAAACTGACCATGAAGGACATCACAAATATTGTGGAAAAAATACATTAGTCTGAGTTTGAATTTCTTCTCAAAAGCTACATAGTGCCCCTTTAAATGATCAAACATGACACAGTTTAAACCTTTGTCTCTCACCACTGACTCCTGTTTTCTTCTGGGATAAAGTCCCATTTTGGTCCAATTACTGATCCAGTTTGCTTCTACCTCTGCTACTGTTACACTTTCATAGCATTTATAATTGTCTGCACTTTTGGTCACAGGAGCAGCAAAAGTTTCACACTTTTCACAGTTTTCAGGCTTCCAATCCAAAACTACCTTTTACTTGTGCTGGAGGTCTAAGACTTGACACCGGAAGCCCCTGATTAGTGGCTGAGAAAACATTTTGCTGGATGACTGACAGGATGCTAAGTAGTAAACGCTTTGGGATGCATGGATGATGTTTCACTTGATTCAACAAAGCCAAACGGCAGCTGGCATGAACAAAACTGCCTTCACATCTTGCAGTGTTCATCAGGATGAATGGGGCACGACGTCTGTCTTGTCTTGTCAGGACCCTCCCTCTACTGTCAGTCATCCACCTCCACCCCCACAGCCTGCTGTCTGGTACAGTAGTGAACTTTGAGTTTTGAGTTCATGCTGCCAATGGAACAAAACCAGCTGGGGGGTCTACGACTCGACACCTGAAGCCCGTCTTTACTGGCTGAGAGACATTTTGCAGGACGATTGTAGGCTGTAAGATAGCAGAAGCTTTTACGGCACATGTATAATGCTGTCACTTGATGTCGACTGATTCACAGTGCCAAGACAAAATTGTCTCCACAGCTTTGCAGTGTTTTATCTTGTCTTCTCCTGTCAGTCATCCACCTCCACACCCACAGCCTGCTCTCAGGTACAGTAATCACAAGAAGGGAGGGATGTTGTTTTTATTTTTATGATTCATGTTTTTTTTTTTTTGCATCTGTTCAAGCATTGTCTCTCCTTCTCTCCTCCCTTCCTCCTCCTCCTCCTCCTCTCTCTCCTCCCTGGTCGTCCTCTGCAGGCCTGCTGCTGCTGCTCTCTGCTGCAGAGAAGAGGGGCTGCGTGACGTCAGCGAAGGCTCGAGCGGTTCCTTGCTGGTTGGAGCGGAAAAAAAAGGAAAAAAAAATGGGGAGAAGACAGCGAGGTGAGTGAGACGCACGTTTTCTTTCATTTCTTAACCCCGCTTCTTCTCATCGCATTTGCGTGCGTGCGTGTGTGTGTTTACAATGATCGCTTCATTGACGCCGCGGCTCCTGTGCAACACATTTACGCAACGTCGGGGAGTCCAGTCCGAGCGGTGAGCCGAAAACGGGAGAATAATCTCGGGAGCACGCCTCCCTCTCGCCCCGTTCCCTCCGAGAGGGCACAGCTGCTGCCGCCAGCGTCGGGCTGAGTTAACCCGGCTCCGGGCATTTCTTTCATTTGTATTTTTTTTTCCTTCCCCGTGAGCCGCTAACAGTGGCGTTCGTCGCCTCTCGTGATGACATTCGGTGATGCCGCTCGTCCACACCCACATCATATGCTGCGTGCGGTTGATCCATGTGCAGTGCAGATATGAGGATCAGCGGTGCGTTCCGGCGCTGGACGTGCCAGTGTTTACTGTCGGCCTGAACCAGCTCCCTCAGACCGACAGGCAGACTTTGGGTCGGCCCTGTTCGGCCTGCATGTGTGAGGATTGTACCTGCTGTATTTACAAGTTCAGTGTGCCTGCATCTGTGCAGCGCGCGCACACACACACACATTTGCAGCGTCTCCCCCCCCCTTTTTTAAGTGCGTGAATGCGGCATTATTCCATATTTCAGCATAAGGTGTAGCCTGTGTATTTGCGTTCTTCTCGAGTCTTTATGCAAATGTGTGTGTTGTGACATTCCCTTCTGAGCACGCTTGCATTCAAGAGGAGAGAGTCCGAGGGGAATCATGACTGTGTAAAATGCATCACACTCTCATAATGATACTGATGTTATTCCCACGGGAAAGTCTTCCTGGTGAGGTAGCACACACTCTGCTGAAGTGACAAACAGCCAGGGCTGCTGCTGGAGTTTGGGAAAGTGTCACGTGACTGGAGTGCATGAGGAATTTGACTCAAGAATCGGTTGGCCTCCTCCTATATGCTGCTGTGTCTGTAGAGATCAGATGTGACTGAGGTTGGAGCAGTGGTGCAGGAGGGGAGCGGAAGCAGAAAGAGATACACATGGGTGATGAGATGTTTGTGGAGAATGAGATTAAAGGACCATTAAAGGGTAAGTTCACCCCAGAAATGAAAAATGTTGTCGTTATCTGCTCAGCCGCATGTGGATGGAAAGGCTGGTGAAGTGTCGTGTATTCCACAAAAACATTTCTGGGGCTTCACAGCAAAAGCAGAGTTGCAGCGCTCTCTTAATGGCTGAAGACCACGGGGACTTGTTTCAAAATGCAAAACAAAACAAAAAACCCCAAATAGCCCAAGACTCCAAAAGTCCAGAGAGCCCTAACTTGATCCCTAACTGATCTGAAAAGACGTTAATGTTGTCCCTGGAGACAAAGTCAAACTCGTGCACCAGCTTTAAACAGTTAGCAACTTCAGTGATGATATTGGCTTAAAAAATGGTGGAATGGTTTTTTTAAAATTCAGTTTGGGATCTTGGGTCTACATCTGCTTCAGTGGTTTAGGAGAACGCTGTAACGCTGTTTTGGGGACTACAAAACTACGGCTGACTTTCCGTCGGAATGTTGGTGAGTAGATAATAACTGAATTTTTGTTTTCTGGGTGGACTTATCCTTCAAGTCCTTGGCTGCTCTTTTTCCCTCTAGAAAGTCTTCTGACTGCAGCAGTAAACAACATACATACATGCAACATGCCTGCATGCACACCCCACGACTCCTTTACTCGCTGGTCCAAGACCAGATTTTCTGTTAGCACACCTGCAGTTTTCAGCAGCCATGTAAATGTCAGTGCTGGCAGATGGTTTCCCAAACGATCATATGTGAGGCAGGAACTCTTACCGATGCAGAATATCTTACTGTCTGTACTGTGCATCGGATATTCCCTCTGGTGGTGTGTGTGTATGGAAATGTTACCTTGTGTGTGTGTGTTTTCCTTCGGTATGCAAGCTCGTGTGGCTCTTAGAACTGTGAAAGTGACTCCAATGTTTATTACCCATGATCCCACAGGAGACAGAAATCCTCCAGTGTTAGAAAACATATGAAACTCTATTTACAATATTGTAATCCACGCCTTTTTGTGACAGTAAGGACAGTTGTGTTTACATTCCTATCTATCTATCTATCTATCTATCTATCTATCTATCTATCTATCTATCTATCTATCTATCTATCTATCTATCTATCTATCTGTCTATCTGTCTGTTTATCTGTGTGTGTATCTGTCTAGCTAGCTATCTAGCTATCTTGCCTGTCAGTCAAAATGTGCTTTGAAGTTCATAGATCAGTTCTACCTGTCAGGATGTTGTCAGTCAGCCTTGTCTCTAAAGTTCACACATCCCACAGGTATTTTAATTCCCTCACTACATGTTTAAAGGATGACACTGGTTAGCTAAAGTTAGCTAAAATGAGGACAACGCCTACAGCTGCTTCAAAGACAAAGAATAAAAATTGTTTATCGCTTCATTTATGATATATATCAGCTCAGTAATTTTGTACAATAGCTGGTCTGTGGTCAGATGAATAATGTAAATCAGGCCTTGGATACACAGTCAGTACTTTTTAGTGGGATCATTGATGTTTTGGTCCGTTTATAAAAGCTGTTACAAACAATGTGACAATAAGGCTAATAATATCAGTCATGTATTTACCCTGTGATCTGTGAGTGTGTGTGTGTGTGTGTGTGTGTGTGTGTGTGTGTGTGTGTGTGTGTGTGTGTGTGTGTGTGTGTGTGCGTGTCATCATGGCAAAATTTGGTCCTGGAGACAATTATTGTAAAGGGACTACCACAGAAGCATTTTGAGCACTTTTCCATCCAAATATGATATTCCATTTCATAGTAGTCTATGTCCTTCTGCTGTCTGGTGCCTCGCAGCAATAGCATAACAACTGAGCAAGATGCAGTCACAGCGTGTTTACAGGTGTATAGTTGAGATAAAGTAGGCTGAAATCATTGCTGGGTGTGATTTAGTCCACAAAATTTGACTACTTATGTCATCATCAGTCCTGGGTGGAAATGTCAACATGGCTCACGTGATCATATCCCAAGGTTGTCTCCAGTAGAAATAGTAAGTAAATGAAATGTCAGAAATGTGTTTAAATGCATTGTTTTTGTTTGACCAACAGTCCCAAAGAGACATAGCTCTAAAATGGAAAGAAGAACAGCAAATCCTCACATTTCAGAATGAGCCAGAAAATGTTTGGAGTATTTCCTTGAGAACTGACTAAAGTAATTATTCATCAAAATAGTTGTTGCAGTAGTTGATGAATTTTCTGTGGATTAGATCTTATACATCACCAGCCTTATCCTTTCTAAACCAAAGCTTTTTCATCTCTGGACAAGTTTTGTGCCTAATTTGAAACTTGTTATTTCATCATTATCTAGCTTCATGTCTTTAGTGCCCACTCTCTTGTGATCAGACGGTGCTTCCCTTTAGCTAATCATTAATTTACGACCTGGTCTCGCTATTCACTTTTTGTCATAACAGAACTCTGTGTGTGTGTGTGCGTGTGTGTGTTTGTGTGTGCCCATGCACAGCTGGCTCAGGCATCTCCGGGCTGCTCTGTTATTGTTGTAGTAAAATGGTGTTCATCCAACCGTCACTGGGAGATCAAGGATCAGGCCCATGACTCTGACTGTGGGGCATTTCAACTTTTCTGTGGGAGACTGTGGGGAAATACTGAATACTCATGTATTATTGTCTAATTCTTCTTTATTATATTAGAGATTTTTAAACCATTAAATAACGACATATGCCTTATGATCGACACGCTATCAAATGTATTAGATGCTCTCCCATTTGGAGTCTTGTCAGAAAGAGCGCCATATGTCCACCCAGTTGAAACAGGAAGTATTTAATCTGCACTGATTTCCTTACTTCTCCACCAGAAAACTTGACTATCATGCCAACACAGGCTCAAGATTAATGAGTGTAAAAGGGCCTCAGAGACAGTCAAAATGCAGCCACAAATCACAGAGGCCATTTTCTGCATCATTTCCCACAGACGTCCTCTATGGAAGCCACGTCCCCAGTCTTGTTTTGGCTAACACAGGGGGCTTAACGTACGTACATAAGAGGCTTACCCGTGTTCTTTTAAGAGGATACGAGACACTGAGAAAGTACAGTATCTTAATCAACTGTGATTGGTTAAGAGGTTCCTCGATGGAGGGGACAAATGTTTGAGCATATTTGAGAGGGGTGCCTGCAAAGCCAGCAGTGGCTGAGATTAATGCAACTAGAATGCTAATAAACACAGTATGACTTATTAATGGGTCTAATTACCTGTTGAGGAAACCGTAATATCCGTTAGTTTGATCAGCAATGGACCCGTCCTGTAAGTGTACATGTTTGCCGGTATACACAGTGACCACAGCAGGGATCAGTGCTGTTAGAGTGCATTGTTGATGCACATATACTGGAGGATAATAGTCTCACTGAACAGCCGTTTGGATCAATAGTAGACACTGGTTGGACCGCCGGGAATGAGTCTGTCCATCAGCTCACATCTGTTGAAGTCTGTCCATCTTATTTCACCATCCCTGCCCCCGTCCTGACTCGTGCTTTCATAATGAGGCTGTGCAGCTTTAGCTTTTTTTTGTGTTCAGTCTGACTGTGGCATCTGAATGTTAGTACTGCTTCAGTAGGCGCTGGCTGGGGCCTTATGTAACACAAAATTTGGGTGAGAACCAAAGAGGCATAAGTGACATTTTGGGTGTAAGTGAGTTGTGTATATATATAAATCAGATGAAGGCTGTTGGTGAGCTCTTTCTGCTCTCAAAACAGCACATGTGGATTCAATCCAGAGTTATCAAAGATGCAACATGGAAGATTTTTAGCTGAAAACATCATTCAAAGTACCAACAATATGTGAAAAAATAACAGATTTGATTATTGCTTCTATGTACTGTATTGCAAATATATCTACTGAATATAGCATGCTAATCAGCTAGCCCCAACCCGTCCTGGTCTAAAGCATCTGTGCTACTGGTGTAAACACCAACAGTCCCCCAGTTCACCAAGCTCCCTGATGAAACTGCTAGCTACATCGCTAGTTGAGCTAACAGAGCTAACTAGCTAACGGCTAAACAAACAAAATGAGGAAGAATTGTCATGTTTTGTTTTTGGCTCTCTTGGAAAGTAGATTTAATGTGAATTATGGTTTTCACCTCCTCTCCTTTGCCCATGTATTAATCCCTCAATGGCCAAAATGAGCAATAGTTAGCATACATTAGTAAACTAGCACTTATAACAGTTACAATACTAGTCCGATTTATCTGTCGGGCTCCACAAAATATTTCTTTTAGCAACTCCTGTTTAGCTCTTGAGAGAAATGTCCGGCTCGCTTGCTGCTAAATGCTTCACTGCGTTCACCAGCTATTCACTAACTGTGTCTGTCTGCAGTTTCCTGCTCAGCGAGTGGTGTACAGCAGCTTTTCAGAGCTTTTCATCGAAAAACAGTTGCCTGCTGTGGCCCAAAAAATGCTGTGAGAGCAGCGAGAATGAGTCAGACAGTGAAGTTGCAGTTTGAATGACCCCTTTAACATTGTCAGTTTGTTTTCGCATTGTTATTATGAAAGTACTGATTAAAGCAGCTTTAAGTTACTATGCCTTTCATACAGGCTGCAAGTGACATTAAAGCTGCCGTAAGCATTATTTTCTTATTGAATTGAGTGTTAAATAGCTCTGTATTCCAACAGTCATCCATGTTGTGGAGTGTGAACTAGAAGAAAGAGAATAAAAGAGAAAATACATTTTCTGGTATCCCTGCCCACTTTATCCAATCAGGACAGAGAACTCCATAAAGAGGCAGAACTGCATGCTCATGAACACACAATGGCAGAACAGGGAAAGCTACTAACTCCAGGGATGTATGGGCAGGAACTTGATATTGATTGAAGAGTAGTGTGCACACTCTGGCTCTTAAATGGTATCATCAGGGCAGTATTGAAGCACTTATGTCTGGGATATTTTGGCTTAAATCTTGTACAGTAAAGACAAATGATCCATCTTTATATATGCCAATGGTTTCAATGTATCCCTCTCCATTGTGTCCTGCTAAGATTGGACAGGCCCGAAAATGAACAGAGGAGTTACCTTTAGCTCATGTCGGACCTTTGTGGAAATGAGGCGAAGCGTGTTTGAGGATGTCCATGAATCAGCCTGAGAACAGTCAGAGATCAGCTTAAGCTCGAGTCCTGTGACTTACTCAGGACTATCACACTTGACCTGCTTATATAGGTGCCTACTGTAAAAGCCATTAAGGGCTTTCACTAAACCTCCTGGTCAGTTCAAAAAGGGGTCTATAATAGATTGTACTGCAGCTTGTCCGGGATACATGTCAAATCTCTGCAGGGTTCTTGCCCATGTTGGCGGCTGTCATGATGCTTGCAGTCTTTTTTCTCTTTATTTGCTCAGCTGTTTAGTTTTATGATGGTATCGACGATGAAGATAATAATGTGACAGTGGGAGGAAGAGCGCAGTTTAAGCAACAGAAAATACCAACAGTGAAAACAGTTGCAATGCCGAAGCGTAGGTTGCTGTTCGTGTCACACCTCTATTACAGTCTTGGCACCTCCAGCATTATGTGCAGTTGTGTACTGCTAACTGCTAGTTCGAATTCAGTGCCACAGCATCTCTGGGTGAAGCTTTGCATAGGACTGGCGTGACTGCTGTGATGCACCTTGACTCACTCTGCTCCTCACACCTCCGAGCAAAACAAATCTTTATCAGAGAGCACAGGCACACAGGAATAAATCTCACCTGACTGTGCTGAGTTAGAGCTCCACAGTCAGTGCTGTGAACCAAAACTGTGTGAAGCTGAGTGACATTTTGCTTGTAGCTGGTGACTTGTATTATTAATGAATGAATTCAGACCAATTTGATCAGTTGGCGTTCATCCTTTTAGAGCTGAACTTTTAACAGTCACGTCATTAGCCTAGCCTGAGGGCAAGCTGATGTTTTATGCACGTGGTGCAGAGTTTAGGAATTCTGTTGCAGTGACTGCAGTGTAGACCACAGTGTTTCCACACTGACAGTGTAAAGAATTTGAAATAGATAAGTTAATATTGCAACAGGGGTTATTGTGCTTCTGTGCCTCTGGTAATATCAGCTGATCCTGATGATGTCAGACACTTATGCCAAGGGACTGACCATTTATAGAAAATGTTTACAGTTAGATTTGGCAGGAAAGGCTCTGCTATTTGAGGGAGCTCTCAAAAGATTCGATCAGCAATGAGGATTCTGCTGGGCGAACTAATCCCTCTTTAATAAACACACAAATGGACATTAAATCTTAGCTAAATCACCAACACCATTAAATACAGCACATACGGTCCTCCTTGTTTTGGGGGAGGCAGTAATCAGTGTTGGAATGAGCATATCAGCAGAGTAGCAGAGGGAATTGTTGTGTGTTACATCTACATTGATATGACTGCATTACTAGTCAGCTGATGGTCACACAGATGGGAATAACCCCGTGATTGTGAAGCATGGATTGAGAAAGGTTAGCCTGAACTAACACTTTTCTTCTCTGGTCTGTACATTGGTGACAGTATTATGTTGTTACGGATGCCAATACATTTCGTGCAGGACCCACCCTATTCTGCATTTAATTGGCTTGCATCTTTGCATTTTTGTATGATGAATGCCTGTAAGGCTTTGTGGTCCTGGAAGTCCATTAGAGAACTGGGAGACCAGTGTGGCCCATGCCAACAGCCAGTGCCTGTTCATTGCTTTTCTGTTTAATCACACTACGAATGACACAAGAATTAGCTAGCTATTTCCTGACTGTGTTTAGTGTTTTTTGTGGTGTTAGTGTGTCAGTGTTTTTCTTGCAGTTGTTTTTTTATAACAAACAACCAGTGCTGATAGAGCAGATTGTGAGCTAAGGTTTCCCCAGTGACCTGACCGACTACTTTGGGTGGCAGTATCCCTCGGCTGACCAGCTGCAGGGACAACTGATGGAATTTTGGGAAATCATCTCTGTGTATTGAACAACCAGTCTGTGAAAGCCAGGCAAAACCCTCCATATTTTGGGAAATATAAACACTGCACAAACCAAAGAGACACAAATAAAACTGGAGGCTCAAGGTTATTGAGGTTAATGTACTTGTATGCCACTTTTAGACGTGTCAGAAGATGTTACAGAAGATGGCAAACCTGCTTAGGTAAAGAATAAATGTGGAATGAATCGCAGAATGCCAAACGACTGATAGAATATTCAAGAACATAAAACACAGGGAGATTGCCTGTCAACCTGTACTTTCCCCTCATTGAACAGGATTGGTCTTAGAAAAAACTTAAAACAAGACTTTAAGAAGGCGGAGAATCTGCTAAGTAGAAAGATACTTAAAAAGAAAGTGACCTTGGATAAGCTAAGTTGGAAGGGAAACCCCCTGCTGGGATGGTTGAGCTTGCAGTGAGTGCGGTGAAATATTAAAATATGTGGGATTGATCTGCAGAGCTCATGGTTTGATCCAGATGTTAGTGGTGCTACACTCCTTCTTTTTCTACTCTTGGGCAGATAAAATGCCGCTGTGCTGGACGCAGCAGCACAGCAGGTACATTCAGTGTGTTTGTATGCAGAGCTGCAACAGAGTGTCCCATACCTCCTAATTAAAACTGCTTAGATACTGCTGTGTACACAAACTGTTACCCAGTGACCACACACCTGTAGTGCTGAAGATTAAAAGATATAGGGAGAAGGAGAGAACGACTACAGATTGGTGTCTGTAATGATTTTGGATAAAAGCATCTTAGAGTTAATACCTGGCTTGACATTAATATGAAAGATGTTTCCAGCTGTGTCACAACACTGTTCTGACTGTGAGAGCTGATGCAGGATTTTAGCAACAACTATTAAGTATGTGGAAGACTTATCAACATATTTGTGTCTCTAAACTATGATTTTGTGCTGATCGTTCCTGATTAGGGCTGGGCGACAGTTGTAATCAAATGGTAAATAGACTTTGTTTATAAATTATAGCTCTCATGCAAGATGCCTGCCAAGTAATCACTGTAAACTATCTGCATGAAGAATGTGATGGCAAGAGACACGATTTTGGTATCGGAAGTGTTCTGCTTTTGAATTGTAGTCCAAGTTGTATTGACCAATAATGTATAATAATGAGATACCAGGTATTTTATTATCACTGTATGGGTTGCAGAACAAAACTAGGTTAGAGTCATTTTGTGCTACGTCACAGAGATTGTGTGGAGGATGACGTGAGTAGTCTCACAGCCTGAGGAATGAAGCCTCTCTGTAGTCTGGTGGTATGGCAGCGTATACTTCTGTATCTTTTGCCAGATGTCAGCAGGGTGAATAGATCATGACTGGTATGTTGTCTTTTAGTATCCTTTGGGCTCTGTGCTCTGTAGATAGGTAGGTGATGTTCTAGGCGGTTCTAATCCGCTAACTACATCGACTTCCTGTACTGGACCATCCACCAACAATGCCAGTTTGTGATGTCGCCAGTCAGGATGCTTTCTATTGCTCCTCTATAAATGTTTACAGAGTTTTGGCTCTGGAATTTAGCCTTCCTAAGTTTAAGTTTCAGTAAGAAGTAGAGCCTTTTTTGTGGCTTTTTTTTTTTTTTTATTAGGGTGGTGATGTGTGACGACCAAGGTTCTCAGTCATGTCCATTCCTGGGGAGATAAAACTGTTCACCTGCTTCACCTCAGCTCCACTGATGTAGTCAGGGGTGTGTGTCTAAGCCTCCCTTTTTTTCTAAAATCGACAATCAGCTCTTTGGTTTTGCTGACGTTTAGCAGTGGGCTGTTTATTGTGCACCGCTCTGCAAGATTTTTTGATTTCCTCCCGATTTGAACTCTCGTCGTTGTTTGTAATGCAGCCGAATGTAGACAGCCTGTCTGGAGAGCAGAAGTTTTCCAACGTGCAGTCTCATAACTCTACGATCATCTGATGGTGATTTAGCTTTTATATGCTTTTGTAAAATTTATCTGCATTCATAAAAGTTAAGAGCCGTTTCTCAACTCCAGTTCTATTCTCATGTCTAAGGTTGCTAACCGGGCTGTAAATAATGACAGGTAGAGGATGGTAGAGGAAATCTTGGCCCGGGCACCAGAAGCCTCAAAACTTGGCTATTGCCACCAATGGCTAAATCATTCTCAGATGGGTTAAGAGATTGCTCGCCTAGCCATCTGGTGATCAGTCTCTTTCTTATTTATAGTATCAATATATTTCAAAACATGGGAAACAAATTGAAAAATCATTCATATAAAATTGGCTGACCTCAATAACTCATTGTTAGCTTTAAGCTGTGTGTTAAATGTACCTCATGGAATTTATTTTTGTTTGTCAACAAAGTTATGCTATATTAGCATTATGTTTACATTCAGTCTTTCTTTAAATGCATTGTGTGTCGTGAGGCCTACAGTACTTAACCTGGAGGAAGACATTGAAACCTTTAGTGATTACATGCTTGCTCGCAGTCTTCTTCATTGTTGCCTTTGTTGGTGAATCGCTACACTTCTTGGCACGTTGCTGTCCTTGACTGATACTCCAGTCAGTGCATGCACATGTAAATATGAGGGTGCTAACAAAACAACAGCCTACTCATAGAAATATTGCTCCACACCATAAAAAAACTCTACAAAATGGACAGTGTATTATTTCCCAGCTCAACTCTTGAATGGCAAAACACAACCAAGCACAGAATTTTTGCATTTGTTTCGAGATGCAAATCTTTAAGATTAGTAAAACTCCACTTTCACTCTTTGTCTTTCCCATTCATGCAGCTTCCTTACACCCACACCTCTCTGCTTCTCCACTCTTTGTCATCACCTTTCTACATCTCTATTCTCTCCCTCTATTTGAGAAGACTCTCCTGTGACTTCCTCCTGACTTCATGCCCGGAAACCTTTTCTCTGTGAGATAGATATGGAATGCAGGAGTTGGCAACGACTGTGGATCAGCCTCCGTTTTTTTTAAACACCCTCTTGACTTCAGGTAGCTGCCCTATAAACGTGTAAACAAATGCTTACAGAGTTTATTAATCCTGATCGTGCTCATGACCTTGTTTTTAAAGAACCATGATCAAGTTAAAATTCTTTTCCATTTTGGACTGACCTTTTTGGGGCCGCCTCAAAGCTTGCATAGGATTGACAGAGGATAAGGATGAGATTGTTTCCCAGCAAAGAGCCTTTAAAAAGTGGCTTTCCATTAAAGATCTGTACATAAGGGGAACGCAAGAAAGAGAAATAAAACACCCAATTAGGGTGATTTTTTCAGATGGCCTGTCATATCAGTCAATAATGTGGTCTATAGCAGTATAAAGCAGTATTCGGATCTTTACTAATGACTTTATATCCCCATTAGCCCTGGAGAAAACTGAAGACAGTAAATAAACATTGAAACGGTCGATAAACGATCGAAATGAGCTGCTGATTTTGATCAATGAGAGCAAGATGCATAAAATACTAAACACTGCGCCACTCTCTGTGGTATTTCGAACATAGTACCAGGTGGCTGCTCTGTAGAGTCATTATGACAGAGCCTTTCTGTGCCTGTTTTGGATCCCAAAATAGTGTCGTGGCACCAAAATGTGGCCTTGGGATTGTAGCAGATGTGCGTTTGATCGGCGCTTGAGTGACAAAGAAGCACTGAGAGTTTCCCGTTTCCAATTCATCTGCCTTTACCGAAAAGACATCTTGTGTGTCTGATCAGCGTTCAACTGTCACGGCTTGTCAGTTGGCACTAAAAAGGTAGGAACTCGTTACTGGAAAAAGAGAAGTGTCCGTCGCATTTGTTGCCCCGACACATCAAACATGTTGCCTATTGTCAGATGAACTGAATGTCCGGAATCCTGCTGGGCTGATTGGAGTAGATTCAGATCACCTGTTGCGCAGCGTGTGGAGACCGGTTCCTTCATAAACAAGTCCTTCTCCATTGGAACGATAAATAAAATGCATAAAACTGGACTTTAAAGCAAATGTTTTTTGACATTGGTGCTACATGACCAGAGAAAAACAGAGAAAAATGGGAAAAAAAGCTCAAAAAGTAGAAAATGTACAACAACCAGAATGTACCTCACCGAACCAACAAACACCCCCGACAATGGGTGATATACTGCCATTTAGGTGGTGCTTGGTTTTGGCTTGGAGTCCTTTTTAAAACAGTACACAGTGAGGCGGCCAGCTGGTAACAAACAATATTATATTACATCTAAACAGCGCACTAAAATATGTTAAAATATGTAGATGCAACAGCCCAGATGGCAGATCCTAGGGCTGTTGGCGCATTTTTGCAGGCTTAAAATGCTGGGCTTTGGGTGCGGGCAGAAGAAGTTTAACATTGTTCATTGGAGTATACTACCAACATTGTAGCATTACAAAGCTGGTTGAAAATCGGCATTTGCACTCATGGCCAAACAGGGTTTGATGATGCCACTTTGTGAAAAATTAAGAGAGTTGGGGAGTAACACACTCCTTCCTTTACGCTGATCTGTTGAGGCCACAGTCTGATTTGTCTTTTGAGCATTCTGCTGCCTAGTTCAGTGACCAATAAAAATGGCAGCATTCAACCAGCATCACAGCCTTGCTTTGTGCTATTTGTGCAAGAGCCATGCCTTCCTCTCCAGTAGCCTGGTGCCTGCAGCCTCCTTTTGTTGTTTACCTTCACTGAAACCCCTTTAAACCCAAGCCCCCTCATGCACATCTCATTTAATTAGGGAATCTTTATAGGGAGGTACAAGGAAGAAACATATTTCAGTTTCATTATCATTGAAGAGACATTTGTGAGATTTGGCATTCCCAGGAAAACTTCATTGTATTTTATACAGTTTGGAACTTGCTGTCAGGCTTATTTCCCCCAGCACCGCCTCAAAACAAACACAAGCTACAGGATTAAATGCAACAAAAACAGTGCTTATGATGTGTCTGGTACTTTTGCGATGTGATTTTAACCGAGATTTTTGTTTAAACACACAAAATAAAAACAGAAAATGTCAAGTTTGAAACAGCGAGCCATAAATGTAGTGATGTGAAAGAAGTAGATGTGGTAGATTTCTCTCTATGTGCTTGACTAAGATGGAATCTCCTGACGATGTGTGCGGATGGAGATATCCACAACTGTGTCGTACTCACTCGTGCACTATTCACTGATCACAATCAAACATTGAAGACAGTCCTCTGGGATGTCTCAGCTGAGCTTCACTGGCGGGATGTGACATGTGGCTACCAAACAGCCTCACTTCCTTCCATGTCCTGCCTGCTTAAATACCTCACTTAGTAATTTCAAGCAGATGGGGAGTCCTGCTGTCTGCAGTGTAGTGACTGCATCTGTGAGATCCTCCTCCTTTAATAAGTGGGCACGGCTTGCCAGCACACTCCCTGTTCCAGCCTCACCAGACGTCTAATAACAGTCTCTGTGACTTCTGGGGATTTCCAGTGTTTAAGCCCTCTGTGAAGAACCGCCGGCATCTGTGATTTGTGATTTCACCGCCAACGTCTGTGCCCACTACTTCTCTCATTAATCACTGCTGTAGAAAGTTCTCACAGAGACTTTGGTCCAAGCTCCGGTCTTGGATTGTTAGTTTCGTTGAAATAATTAGTTCTTGCAGTTGTTATCCTTTTGGAAATTGACTTTATGTCTGTATCAACTGTCAGACAAATACAGCCACAACAGATACGACATCACAATCACACACAGACATTAAAACAAACACAGCGCTCCGCAAGAAGAAGCGAGTACAACAAAAAGCAAGTGACACGCAGCCAACACAACACCACAGCTGCAGAGTCCAAATGGTCCATATTAAAGCGCAGACTGTGCCCACTCGTCTGCATGGGCTGCACTTGATATGCAAACCATGTGGCGTTATACACAAATCCAAGTTCAGGGCTTGGAAGCCGATCTGTTTTTGAAAAGCAAATGACACCAGTGTTATTTGTTGTATGGGGAACATTCAGTGTTGAACAATACTCGTGTTTACTTGAGTTTAGCAGAGCTTCGGGGATCCATGAAGACCAGTGAGAAATGGTCGAATCCAGTGTCGTAAAAGTACCCAGAAGTCTTACCTGAGTTCAGGAAAATATGTAAAGTCACCCATATGCATAGTAAAAGTATTAAAGTACCTGATATTAGATGTTCTTGAGCATCAAAGTAACAAATATGAATAAATTATACATCATTTTTGTATGTATATGCTGTATACTTTGGGCTCCAGACTAACTTTTTACACTGGTTGCACAGACGTGACTTAGTTTTTCATTTAGGTACACCCTTCCAGTTATACTTTTTGTGACCAAAATAGCATCATGGTGTCCTGAGTGGAGTCAAAAGCATAACATTTTTCTACAGACTGTAGTGGATTGAGAGTGTACAGCACAGTACTTGAGTAAATGCACTTCGTTACATCACAGCACTGGTCAAGGCCACATGACATGACTTAAATCTTTTACATTTCTCACATCAGCAGTGCATATTATAAGACATGTGAGGTATTTTATTACTAATAACCATTTTTTTTTATTATAAGTGTGATAAGAATGCATATCGTGTTGCCATTTTCATAGTAAACACCATTTTTATTCATTTAGTCTATCTTTTACTAGTTTTTTTTTTTTTTTTCACTGAATTGGTTTCTAGCAAGCAGTTTTTCAGTGCAGTGCTGATGAGCAAATCAGAGAAACCTGGTGCAGAGGAACTGACCTGAGGCTGGCATGCTGAATTTCTATTTACACTAGGGACATCAAGTGCCGAGTAATTGGATAAACCCATTGATGCAATGTTCTTGCAGTGGCATGACATTGCTCAACATCCTGTACCAAATAAAAATTGTACAAAAAGATACATTTTCCTGTTATTCTGTAAAAGCTGATATTCATGCTTTGTCTTCAATTCTTTTGGTGTTCTTTTGGGTGTTATTGGAAATATAAGGCAGCATTGTAAGCTTACAAGACAACTGCAGAGTCAAAGCCTGGATAAAGAGGACACTACTCAGATAACAGACAGTCGGGTTCCCAGAGAGTGTTGTCCAGCTGACCTGGTACACTTCAGACTAGAAGATTGGGTGTTGGCGCTAACAAGCACTCTCACTAATGGAGCCATTTCCTTTTTCCCCAAGTCCTCCCCCAGTCTTCCTCTGAGTATTCCAGCGTACAAGTGCAAGAGTTAGCTTTTTAACCCTTAGTCAAATACAGGTTTCATGTTACT
This sequence comes from Acanthopagrus latus, assembly GCF_904848185.1. Taxonomy (NCBI): domain Eukaryota; kingdom Metazoa; phylum Chordata; class Actinopteri; order Spariformes; family Sparidae; genus Acanthopagrus; species Acanthopagrus latus. The sequence continues at coordinate 12,394,892 of NC_051039.1, forward strand.
TGACCACTAAACCTAAAGATCAATATTCCCACTTTAAGGGTTCAGACTGTCTGCTGTGTCTAGACAGCTGGAGAAGGAAATATTTAGAGATGGACTGTCACATTTTACAAGAATGTATCAGAATGCTAATATCATGCAATTAACTTTAAGGAAGGTTTCTTGTTGCTGTTGAATGAAAGTTGAATACAAATATGAATTTTTCTGAGTTCCCTTCTTCATTTACAATCCAGTCATGGTTCGCTGCATGTCAGTTTGTCAGTTGAAAAAAGAATGACAAAAAGTTTAAATTAAAAGAAGTCCGTAAAAGTTAAAGAACTTTTTCGGCCTTGTTGCAGGAAAATGCTAAATATATTTGTAGGAAAAGGCTGGGAAAGGTTTTCCCCGGTATATTGATTTGCGGTTGCACTAGGATCAGCTTTTTTCATCAACTTTTTGTCAGCAATTTATTTAAAACAGTTTTGCAAACATAAAACCGCCGCTAGCACCTCTTTTATAATGGTAGTCTACGGGGAAAATGCTCTTTTTGCGCGCATTGCTGAAATACTGGGAGTGGTCACTGGGCTGGGTGGCACCACTGTATCCAGGTCTAAATAGTAGGTTCATGACCACAGCCAAGGTTGCAAATGCTCTGAAGGAGGTGGTACGGAAACAAGCTCAGGCCTGTGACAGCTGACCAATCAGGGCAGACTGGCCTTTTAGAGAGGGGGGCCCTAAAGAGACAGGCACTACAATGGAGCGTCCATACAGAGTGTGAATTGAGTGAATAAAAGCGTTTTTTTTAACATTAAAGTACAAACCCAAAATGAAAGTATGAACCTGATCCTGAACCTTCATACTGACTTCTGTTTTTTTTTTATTCATTCTAGGACGTTATGCAGCAGAAACATGAAAGATGAAGTGAAAGACACAGCAGAATGTTGCCACTATGTGTGGTTGTGTGACTGAGCTGGGCTCCTCCGTTGCACATGGGATCTCTCTTCATCTTACTGACTTGCCGTAGTCGCCCAGTATTCGCCATGAGAGGATCTGTCAGGTGTTTGACCTCTGTGCCCTCATACTGGCACCGCTGTTGTGCCGCGTGAGCGCCGCCTCTCCTCCGGCAGTTACTGCACGGCATGGCCTCTCTGGACCTGCCATACCGCTGTCCTCGCTGCGGGGAGCACAAGCGCTTCCGAAGCCTGTCATCCTTGCGTGCCCACCTGGAGTACAACCACACGTACGAGACCCTCTACGTCCTCTCCAAGTCTAACAGTGTATGTGATGCCGCTGCTCTGCTGCCACTAGTGGCCGAGGGAGCTCTCCTCACACCTGCCAACAATAACGACCCCTTCGAGCCCCTCCGGCCTTCGGCTTTAAAGGAGCGACGCTTCCCTTGCCGCGAGCTTCCCTGTGCTGACGACCTGAGTTTGACCCCGGCTAACTCCAACACAGCAGCCAGGTACATTCCCAATGTGGAGTTTCCCCTGGGGGAGATTTTCATGAAGAAAGCCATGACATCCGCGGACCCGGGTCCCCATGGAAACCCCAGTACAGCTGTAGCAGTGGCAGCTAACGTAGCAGCCAGTGCAGTGGAGGCGGCTTACGAGGAAGGCCTGGCCAGGCTGAAGGCGCGGGCGTTTGAACGTCTGGAGCTGGATGAAAGGCTGGAGAAGCTGTCAGAGGAGGTAGATAAACAATTTATTGCAAGAAAAAAACTTGACACAGTTTAGTGTTGACAGTAGGAATTGGTCAGATTGTTCCTATGTTGTGTATATCATTGTAAGGGGACTTATTTTAGGTCATTTATTTTACAAACAAAAGCTTAACCTTCTGTGATTTTTTTAAATTCCCACTAGAGGTTGTAAAAACTGGGATCCAACCCGGCAACATTTAGAATCAAGAAGATAAAAGAAAGGCACACATTTTACTCAAGCAAATTCAGGCATGAAAAAATGCCAAATATTTTCTGGTTCCGGCTTCTTGAATGGAAAGATTTGCTGCTTTTCTTTGACATTTATGATTGTAAATAAAAGCTCTCTGGGTTTTTGGACTGTTCTAGTTCATTACATTAGCACTTTGAGCGCTTTTCTATCTAATTTCACATTTGCTTTCCTCTAACTAATGACGCGGTAAAATGTGTGCAAAACATGGAGACGTTTGCCGACACAGCTTTGCAAGTGAACATGTTAATTACTTAGTTAATGATCTCATTTGCACAACTAGATAGTTCCGCTCACAGCGGGGACTGCGGTGGGACATTATGCAGCTCAAAGCACCTCTTGTCTCGTAGGTGGAGCAGAAAATAGCGGCCCGTGTAGGTCGTCTTCAGGCGGAGCTGGAGAGGAAGAGCTCCGAGCTGGAGCGGGCCAAGCAGGAGAGCGAGCGGCTGAGCCAGGAGAAACAAGACCTGGAGGACAAGGCCTCCGAACTCTCCAGGCAGGTGGACGTCTCTGTGGAAATGTTGGCCAACCTCAAACAGGACCTGGTGAACAAGGAGGAGGAGCTCAGTCACAAACAACAGTGAGTGTTATACTCTTACTGTTCCTTACACTTCAGACTGTCTCATTGTTGTCTTGGTGTAAGTTTGTGAGTTTGTTAGTTTCTTAATTATTTTGTTTTATCAGTTTTTTGGTTAGAACTACTATAATCATGGCTGCTTTAGACAATGCTTGATTTCGTCCTCATCTCCAGGCCCTACCTTGGCAGCTGACAGGATACTCTTTGTATGGGTGATCTGGAGGTGCTGCATGCTGTAGGTGTGAAGGGATTCTTTGGTTTTGGGTGTATATTGATGTTGTATTTGTCTCTGGACCTCAGGAAGAATAGAAGGCTACCCTGGTAGACACTAATGGGAATCCAAATAACCAAATAAATAATAGCTGGCCACACAAACACACAATGGATAGCTGGTTTTATGGAGCTGAAATGCTTTGTTGATAGATATTTAATGAAATGCTTTATTATTTATCAAAAAAAAAAAAAAATCACTGGTTGCAGATTTTGAAATGGGAATATTTGCTTATTTTCTTCTATTTTTTATTGGTGCAAAAACAATTGCACAATTAATAATAGAAAATGAGAAATATTGATATAATTTATATGATGATGGTAAAATATGACAAAACATCATTATAATGAAGTATTGTAGTTCTGCATTTGTTCATAGTTTTTTCAGTGAAACAAGACTTTGGCCTCTCCTCAGCCTACAATGACTACAACACAGTAGAGACACAACAATGATCAGAACAAGGACAGAGTTTGTTGATGTTGTTATCCTCTTTGTTGTATCTAACGATTCCCACCAGTGTTGATCGATGTGTCGATTGTGTTCTTGAGTAATCGATCAGAAGATGATGTTCTCAAATGTCTTGTTTCGTCCGCAACCCAAAGATATTCAGTTACTGTCATAAAGGAGTAAAGAAACAAGAACATATTCACATTTAATAAGCTTGAATCAGAATATTTTGACTTTGTTGACGATTTTCAAACCCATGAACCAATCATCAAAAAAATTGCTGTTTAATGAAAAAATTGCCCAGTGAAAACTGACACACTTAATGGTTGTGTAGATGATTATTATGTCATCTTGTGGGTTGATCGGTCTTTCTTCTTCATATGGAGGGTACAGTCCACATGGCCTGTGATGGAATCAGAAGTTGTACTGTAAAAGAACTCTGTTGAATACCAATCTGCTCCTGACCCTCGGTGCTCTCTGCTACTTTTTATAAAACACATTGTCATTCGTACACACACTCCTCTCATCTCCTTCACCTCTGCTTCCCTTCCCTTGATTCTCATCCGCCTGCCAGATGTGGCCAGCATCTGTCCCGCTGCTGTCTTCCATACACCAGTGCCCTCCAGGTCTGGTTAGCTGCTCGTGCTGAATGGAGAGTCGGACGGCAGCAGCTGGGCGGGCCGCCTCGCTGTCAGGCCGCCTCCTCTATAAAGCTGCCATGTTGCTTCATGAACTAGTTAAAAAACCTCGGCTGCTGTAAATAGAAGGAGCGCTTGGATATAAATCAGTGTGGTGATGCGAGTTATTGCTGGCTCTGGGTCTGATGAACATGATTTGGAGCTCTCCCACAGCATGGCACGAAGACTGACCAGGCTTTGTTTTTCAGGCTTTTATTGAAATTAATCCCAGAGTAATTTATCGTGCGCTCTGAACACTGACACTATATTTAGCTTGACAGGCTGGAAACGACCCATGATAAATTATTTTCCCTGCAGATAAGTCAAAACGGTTAAATTTCTATAAAAAAAAAAAAAAGAAAAATGCCAATGTCACAGCTTTTTGTAGTTTTTATTCATGGTTAATTGCAAGTTTTAAAGAGGCTTAAAAAGTCATGGGGCACAATACCAAATTTATTGTAGAAAAACAGCTCTGGAAACAGAAGAATGTGAAACTGGTTATTTTGGTGGCAGGCAGTGTCTGTGCACTTTTATAGATTAAGTCTTTTTCGAGCTTCCGCGACCACAAAGATGAGCTCTTTGCTCGTTTGCTTTGTTAAAGAGATCAACGTGTGTAGATAAGTGTCACTCAAGGCCCATATTAAAGCCAGCTGGTGTCTGTGCCGCATCTGTATCTGACAGGACAGCCAACGACGTCTTTCTATCTTGCTCTCGTTTTTTTTTTTTTTATCTCTTCTCTTCGGTTTTCTTTATCATCGAGTGTCAACAGTAGGTCAGAGACAGAAAGGCGCCTCCCGCGGCCTCTAATCTCAACACGCAACAGCACGTATCGCTGCTCTGTATGTGCCTGTGTGTTTGCGTGAATGTGCCATCTAGTGATTCTCATTGAAGGCGCCAACAAATGTCACAGAGGTAATTTAAATATCTATGTAATGGATGGGTTGACAAGAAGGGGGGAAGGGGGGTGGGTTGACAGGCAGCAGAGGGCCACTGGTCGGATACAAAACCTGAGCTGCTGTGGCGAGGACACAGCCTCTCTACATAGGGAGAAAAGTCTACCAACTGAACTACTACAACCCCATGTAATTGCTTTTTAGTTGGGTGGTACTGTACTTGAGCTGGAGGATGTCTTTGGTGGCAGATGTGAACATGCCCACTGCTCTTTCCCCTGTTGTCAGCTGACACCTGGTTGATGTTCCCAGTTCAATCCTTGGTTTTTTTCAGTTCCTGTCGTCAGCCTCAAGGGTCCGATCAGATTTTTTACAAAGAGTAAATGTTCGTATAAACGATTAAAAAGAGTAATGGCTAATCAAAACGGTCTTCTCTGCTCAGTCGGCTAATTGTTTTGGCACCAGAGTCGTCCATACTGTGTCAGCGCTCCTGAGATAATGAGGATTTCTGCAGCTTAGTTTATTCATTTATATTTTTCACTTCGGTGTCATGCCAAACATCTGCCACATCCCACGTGGGATTACAAGAAACTGCAAACAGCCAGGTGACACACACACAAAGAAAAAGATCTTTATTCTTCTTTTAAACCGCATATTTGAAATGACAATTGTCATATGAAAAGAACTGCAACACACCCGCAGTTTATCCTGATACAGTGTTTCCTCTGTGATTGTTTTGTGGCAGCGGTGGCTGGTAAAAGATTTTATTTATTTTGTCCAGCATCTACCCGTCTTTGATCATAATTACAGGGCTACATCTGTGCACATGGATTGTTATACACTATAATATTCAGTTTTGTATTTTATCTAGTTGTTGTAGTGATGTTTTTATCGTGGCGCTCCACTACTCCTGAGTTAATACACTACGGAGGAAACTCTGTGATGAAGATCCTCATTTTCCGGGCTTTCTCCCAAGTAACAAACTAATCTAAATTTTTTATATGTGAACAGCTTTCAGCAGTGTTTGTGCATCATCCATATTGACAAAATCTGTTTTTAACTCACTAAACAAAGTAGTGCACAGTTCTTCTTCAAAAATAGAAAACTTTTCATATCAGATGTATGAATACACAGTAGTTAATCTGGGTCAGTGCAGGTGTCTCTTTGTGTTGGTTGATATACACACATTAACAAAATCACTCTATATTTCCCATTCTGTAGTCAGTCAGGCAGTTAAACTTGCATTAGGGGCTAACTCGGCTGATTCTTGAGATAGTGTGGTATAAAACAGGGTTTCATTGGGTTGTTGGAGTAGAAGACAAGTGTGCTTTTCTTTCTATTCAGTTCCGCCTCTTTGTTATAAAGGTTACAGTAGCCGTGGTTGGTCGTGTTTCCCAAACCTGGCAGCATCACGCTGGGAAGGTCACTCTCACACTGATACTCTGAAAATCCCTGCCTGGGCTGTGTGACTCCGAGATATGCCAGCAGCCTGGTCTCTCCCTCACACACACACACACACACACACACACACGCACGCACACACACACGCACACCCACACACACACACACACACACACTGGCAGTCAAACAGTGGGCTTATTCAGACTCTAAAATACAGAGTCAGTCTGAGGTGGAAAAAGAACATCACAGTCGGTGAATGTTCAGCAGGGTTGATGACTAAGCAGTTGTTAACAGACACAGAGCAGCTTATTGGCTCCAACATGGCCGCCTAATAACCTCAGCTGACTTTAAAAAAAAAACAAAAAAAAAACAACTTTGATTCTCTGGAGCGTCTTCGGAGAGACAGGCGTCACATCAGTGGCGTCAAATGCTAAAGATGGGAGTCACCTCACTGTGAGGACTGGAGGAGACTCCTACGAAGGCACTTCTGCACTGTGCATGAAAATATCACAGCAACCTAATGATTTATTCTGCACGTGCAAAACACTCGAAATGATTATGAGAAGCTTCGAAACGCGTCAGGTAAAAATTGTCCGTTCTTCTTATCTCACTGTGCAGTTTAGTTTGTGGCAAAATTAATTCACAGACAACAATAAAGTCTACAAAAGGAAAAAAAAAAAAACCCACGTTGATTGTTCTGTAACATACACTGGAAATACATAATGATAAACATCACACTCTGCTGTAGCAGTCAAAACTGAGTGAATCACAGAGTTCCTCAAGCATGGCTGTTAAGTGGTTTAATAGCAGCTGGAATAAATGAGAGCAGCTGTAATCAGCAGAAAAACTGGAGCCAGAGGGGAAAATGAAAAATTGGTGGGTCGGTTATCTCCGTCACTTCAGCGCGCCGCAGATCCACTCGCGCTAGGAAAACAGCCTCATTTCGTGTCTCTCTCAGAAATATGTTGAACGCTGTCGTGATCTTTCCAGGCATTAACGATCGCTTGATGACACGCGGAAAGGTTTATTAAGAAGCTCTGAAAATGCCACAATCGCTAATATGCCCCTTTGTCTTATTATTGTTTTAGCAGCATCGCTTTGAAGAGCCATTTCTAATTAACTTCTGATATTGCAGTTCAGTTTTGTGATCTCTTTTATACGTGGAAACGATGGCTGGCCTCATTGAGTGCTCCTGCAGGAGGACATATCAGTGTGTGTGCTCCAGTGGCAGCCAGATTATCAGCTGCTGGTCTTTTAATACTTAATTGTTTCTCTTCTCGTGGGGGAAGCTGGTATGAGACGGTATCGTCTTACACCTGGGCAGCATTTGCAAAATCTAGTTCTCCATCCATGAAACCAGTTAGAGCTAAAACTAGGACTGCAGAATATGGCAAACAAACATATTGCGATTATTGAGACAGATGAGTGGGAATGATCCTTTTCCTGTCAATTTGAAGATGTCTTGGAAGCTGTGATGAGAGACGTTGTATAGAGCAAAAGATTAACCGATTGATTATGAAAATAAGCAGCACATTAATCCACGATTAAAGTGTTTGTTCATCACAGCCCTATTAAGCAGATTATTATTTGACAAACGAATATTCAGCATTTTTTCAACAACTAATTCATTGTAATTGCTCTGTACCGACGATAGCCGTGGCCAGAATGATTTACACTTTAGATTTTAAAAGCTGACTTTACTTTTAAAACATCTGGTAAAATAGACAGTTAAATGTAATTGTATGAGTTGCAACAACTCAAGTGTGAACAACTTAAATTGTTAGTTTCATTTATTGAAGTGAGGTGAGGTCACTTTGTCAGATTTTACAGTGTAGGGTTGTCTGTACATCCGTCCATATGTCTGCACATCCCATCGTTGGATGTCTCAGACATGCACTGGGGGAATTTCTTCAGATTTTGAAATGTCCACATGGACTCAAAGAAAAAGCTAAACTGATCAGAGTTTGGTGGGTCATAGGTCAAAGGTCGCTGTGACCTCTCAAAACACATTTGCGGGTGTTACTCACATGATGATTCACATTTTCTGCAATATTTCTGGAAAAGAAATTAAAAGATCTGATTTAAGCACAAAAGGACGAACACGCCGGTGTTCCAGCTTCTCAGTTACGTTGATTTGCTGTTTTTCTTGCTTTCTCTGCTGTTTGAAGACATCACCTTTGGCTTTAGGACATTTTGTTGAGTATTTTTTCAACATTTTCTGACATTTTAGAGATCAAACCAAACCAACTAACTGAGAATAATCTGCGTGTAACAGATAATTTAAGTAATTGTTAGTTTTGGATCTATAGCAAACACTTCCTTTGTGAAGCTTACAATGTCCCCTTTTTTGTTGTTGAGAGAGGTGATTATTATGGTAATTTAGCAGCCGTAGATTTTGGTATTGTTTTGTCGGATTGTATGATATTGTGATTTGTGTTGTAACCGCATCAGACGGGTTTACTGTACAAACAGGGGAGGGACTGCAGCGCAGAGAGAAGGTGTTCACGATCTCTGTGTATGAAAGGGTACAGAGAGAAAACTCCTGTCAGGTTTACATATCTTATTCAGTGCACACACACGGTTGCTGCAGTGGGCCTCAGCCCCGAGGCTTGATTTATTCCTACAACCAGATATGATAAAGTAAGAGTGCCTTGTGCAGCATGAGATGCTGACGGCTCTGAAGGCACCCCGGAACATGGGGGAGTTTTGCTATTTGCTGTCACTGTGTCTCCCCTCCCTTGAAAAAAGAAATAAAGCTCGTTTTTCACTGAGCAGCAATTGAGAATGCAAAGTGAAGCTGTCAGGGCAGAGAAGGAACTCTGTCTCATTAACGCCAGCGTCTGAGAGAGGGGAGCTTGTGCTACCAGCGTGCCAAGACTCCTGAAGGCTTTCTAATGAAAAAGAAAGTAATAACGCGATCTGCGATACATCTAAGAATGTAGAGGGATTGGATTTGAAATTTACTTTGACACGAGCAATAAAAAGGACGTAATCACATTAAGGTGCAGTGAGTCAAAGCATAAGACAGTAAGAGTATTATTAGTCCGAACCCTGAAGGAACGGATCTCACGCAAGCCAGGAAATCATTTGAATGACAGTCAGACATTGCAGCACTGACGCTTTGAAGAATTGCATTGTTCAGAATTCATGTGAAATATGTCTTTCAACAGAAAATGTCCTCAAATTCTGCACAATTAATACTCGAAACCTTGGTTGGAGTTACGTGGGAGCCAATGGGAGCTGAGTTCACACGAGGAGGTGTCTGAGCTCGTGTGGGCGTCGCTAATACATTACCAACAACCACAAGCAATGAATTTTTCAATTTGATGAGTATTATTCACATTCATGATATAAATAGGTTAAAAGAAACACTTTTTCCAGAGAAACGGCACACCGTAATCTCTCAGGAATGACACATAACGAGAGGTGATGGCTCTCTCTCTCTCTCTCTCTCTCTCTCTCTCTGTCTTTGTCTCTCTCTCTCTAACTTTGTCAAGTTGTAAGATTATCTTTTAATTTGGCAGATATGTGTAATTCATGGCACTATTCAAACAGGGTAATGATCAAACTGTAGTCATTAACTACTGTACGTGTTTAATTATGTCCCTTGTGGTCGGCTGGAAGAAGAGAGACTTCGCCTCTCCATTAAGTCTATGGTATACAATGTTGAGCTTTAATAAGACGAGCTTGGAGGTAATTACACCGTATGTTTACCAAACGTACATACGTAGACCGCGTTCAGGCTCCCATCAGCAATTTGAAGTGGGTTATAACGAGGAAGGGTTCTGCGTGAAATCAGACAAACCCTTACTGTGTTTGTGGATGTTAGCCCTCAGTTAGAGCAGGATTTATGAGCGGACGACTGCTCATGAAGCTGACGTGTGTGTCCTTGAGACTGGATGAAGCTGCTTTGAACACAAAGGGAAACAGGAAGGATGCTGCAACCGGTCTGTCACTGAGTGGGCACGTCGGTCTTCATCCTCATTTTGTTAAGGCTGACAAGAAAGGTTGAAGTAACAGTTGCGTGTTCGCAGACGGACTAATAGGAGTATAAGATGCTTGAAAATATGGCTTTAGTCTAAGTATGTGTGTGGTTCCTCAGCAGGAACCTGATACTGAAACAAGCGCTGTCATGAAATTTAGTTTTTCTTTGCGAGCTGTCAAGCTGTCACAGAGCTGGTGTGCATAGGATGAAATGCCCCAATGCCTTACAAAAGTCTGCACGAGAGCTGAAACGTTTAGTCGAATCATCTAGTAAGAAAGTTGATGGTAAGAAACGTTTGACATTTATCTGTTTTCTGACACTGAACTGAACCTTCTCCCTACAGTTCCAGTTATATACCTTTTATTGTTTTCATAAAATGAATACATACGTGACTTCTATTTGGTTATTCTGAATTTGCTCTGATTAAATGCACAGTACATAATATCTGCCAGTGAAGGTCTTGAAATCCAAACAAAAGATTTAAACAGCTTGCGAAAGTTGTTGTCTACATTGTTAAAACTACCACTATCGTAACTGAACTCTATATGGGACTAAATGCTAAGAATGTTCTTTAGGTTGAATTTCAATTTCTCTTTGGTCACAACACTGCACTTAAGCTCCTTTTAGGTTTAGGCACAAAAGCACCCGGTTAGGGTTCGGAATACGTTATGGTGTTGCCTGAAATACGTGTTTTAATCACCAAGGTCAAGGATGGAGATGGTCCGACTTCCCACACATAATATGCTACAAGCACTGCTGGAAATGTCTGCAGCTCCCTTTAAAAAACAAAAAAACAAAAAAAACACCCAGTTTTGTCACCACTAAAACATCTGGAAATGTCTCCAGTTGTCCGGCTATCTGCTGGTGTGACACCCGCCAGCCTGTTTGGCAGCCTTCCCCTCCACCTCCTGCTTTACCACGTTTTGGTACACATATCAATCTTTGACGTTATCATGGTTTGCAATGTGACATCCAGGCGGCTGAGCTACTCAACGCAGATGAAGGTAGTTGAAATAATGAAAGAGAGACTGTGTTTGTTAATCAGAGTTGCACACAACTGCATGTAAGTATATGTGGATATTAGCGGTCTGCATGTAGTCACTGTCATCGTTTGCAAACAAGCATTTGAGGACAGATTCAATCTGTCTATAATGAATCCATTCCTGTCATGATTGTTGAGATGTTCTGCATCATCGCCTGTTGTATCTCTGGGTGACGGAGCCATCTGTGATTTGTCACTGGAGTTTAGATTTTCAGTGTTGAGCCACAAGAAAATATTTACTTTCCCCTGATTGATCGGAGACTAAACCTGGATTAGAGCTTTCTTGGGAAACCAGTCTTTTTTTTTCTTTTTTTCTTTCTTTTTTTTTTTTGGTTTCCTGAGAGCCTTTGAAAACAGAACATTTCAGCCTGCATCTCTTTCATCATCCCGTTTCTCTCACCCTTTCATCCCTCTCTGTGTCACATCTCCTCTCATGTAGCCATACCCCCCCCCTCCACACCTCCACACCTCCTCACGCTGCCTTTTCTCTCTGTGTGTCTAAAGCATACAAATGTGTGACATTATGACATGATGGCACAATGTAGCTGACTGAATGTGTCGAAAAAGAAAGAAAACACTATTTTATCGAGGCGTCAAAACAGAGCGACGCACGGGCAGCTGTCCTTTGTTAAAGCGGAATAAAGCTTGTATTCATGCGGCAGCCTCGTCTTCCTCGCGCGGGCCTCTCAGTCAATCATCGCTGCTCTTTAATATTAATGAGGCATAATTTTGAATAAATGGCCAGAGATGATGACAACTGTGAAAGGAGGCTGACCAGTGGTTGTAATTAACATTTTAAACAGAATCCTTCAGAAGATCATTCCTTATTAATCATGTCTGACACAGCTGGATGTCTTCGCTAGACTATTTGTTATGGCTGTTAAGTGGCAGGGAAATGAAACGACGTACTCGTCTTGTTCATTATCTCTCCGAGCGCATGCAGTAACATTGGGCACTTATCGGGCATATTTTCATTCATTTGAACCAAAAATTAAATGCTGCTCTGACGGTTGTTGCAAGCTCTCGAGGCCTACGTTAATCGTGACTGGACAAGTGGGCTTCAGATTTAAAACACATCGCACAAACAAGACACTCATTCCAGTTTCAAGGGTGAAAGGAAAAAAAAAAGATCAGGACCCATGTCTGTTGTTGGGCGCTGACCTTATTCTTTTTAATCAGTGGTATTGATTGTATCTCAGCTGTTGTGTGTTAGTACAACAGCTTAGCTCTTGTATGTAATTTAATACACTCAGATCAATTGGAAATGTGTAGCAATATGAAGACTGGAGATAGGACAAGATCCCTCCGGGATCTCGATGGTGTTGGTAGTGGTGGAGTGAAGCCAGCAGACTCCTGAACATCGTGGAGGATCGGAACGGCAATGACATTCAAATAGAATAATGTATGATAATCACTAAAAATTAGTTATGTGGACTTTTTTTTGGTGTGTACATCCAAGCAGAGCAACATTATCTTACATTAATTTGCCCTTCAATGGTTTCATGTCCCACGTTCACTTTCTACTATTAGCTCAGTCTTTGGTCTCCACCAGCGCCTGAGGGAAAATATCTGGCTCTGTTCACTAGCTTGTTGCTAAGTTTACCCGTCTGCTGTTTGGTGCTCGTGGGCTGGATAGATGCATCATAGCTCTGTAAACTCGAGGTGAGCTGCAGATTTCAGTTGCACTTGTTATTTGATGAATTGTCACCACGGGAATGGCCGTGAGAGCAGCTTGAAAGCCAATCAGTCAGTGTTTTCTTCCTTTCTAATGGTCAAAATTCTTTCTTAAACAGAGTATGGGGCCCTGGTTAATAGTCATAGATAAACATTACTAGCGTAGATTAGCAATAGCATTGATATTGGCACAGATGAGCAGTATGAATATTAGCATGGATAGTGATAGCTGTCGCTCAAACAGAAGTTCTTCTTGTGTATTGAGGAGCTGAAGAGTTTGTTTATGGTCAAACTGTAACTTGAACCTCTGTTGAACTTTCCCTTCTGCTCTGGTTATTAACACCAGTCTTCTCTGAGCACCCAAGCCATCTCACCTTCTCTTGCTATGCTTTTGATACCTTTATTGGAGGGTTATTGGTGGTGATGTATGATGCCCAGATTCTACTATAGTCATACACCATTAATCCCTGTTATCCCTGTTGAGGCTAAAAGTTTGTGACTTTGAGCTAGAAATTAAGTTGTTTTGACAAAACATATCTGTCAGAACATGTGGCTCATCAACATTACTCATAAGAATATGAAATATCATAGAAATAGCCTTCTGAAATACTGTGGACAATGGTTTTGAAGCGTAACATCCAAGGAAAGACTGAAATTGCCTGTTTTAGTTTGTGAACTATACCCTTGTGTGTTCTAGGATGGTGAAAAGTCTAGTTCGGAGAATTAATGAGTGTGAAATGTTGTTTATCCGATTACAGTGAACAAACGTCCTTGACATCATATTCATCAAAGGTTAAGGTGAAGGTTCGGGGTGGGCATTAAAGGAATGAGGCATGAGGAACAACGTCACCTGACTTCCCCTAATGGGAAACAAAAAACACATGGCTGAATATGCGGTTCTCTCCTCAACCGCGAACATGAATCGGTGTGATGAGGGTGCCGCCGACCCAGCGTGGATTCACCGCTGACTCGTTTTCTCTGAATCATGCCCCAGACTAACAAACCTGCATGTTCATCACCCAGAATAAAAAGATGGATGTCTGCCTTTTTTTTTTTTTCGAGCTCCCCCCAGCGTTCCGGGTAAACACGGGGGCATGTTTGTCACCTTGAGGCTTTATTTCCGAGGTGTCGGAGTGAGTCACGCTGTCAGGGCGAGGTGTGTGTGTGTGTGTGTGTGTGTGTGTGTGTGTGTGTGTGTGTGTGTGTGTGTGTGTGTGTGCGTGTACATCTGAGAGCGTGTGCCGAAATTAGGATTGACAACAGGAAGCAGCCGCATCCCATTTCTCTCCCCTCCTCTTGTCAAACCTCCTGTGCTTTCTGCTTCCACATGACTGCAGATTTTTTTCTGTTTGCTGTCTGTTGCTTTAGCCTCTGCAGTGTTTTCTGCTCACAGCCATTCCCTCCTCTTCATCATCTTCACTCCTCTATTTTTCTTCCCTTTATTTCTGCTTCCACCCTTTTTTTCCTCGCAGGTCTCTCAGGAATCTGGTGAAGATGTGTTTCCCCTCCCTTCTCTCCCCCCTCTGCCCACCCTCAAACATGTCTATCAGTCTATTCAATCATATTCCCGTTTCTGTTCCTTCGGCTGCCGGGCGGTGTGGTGCATCGGTGCGTTTTTTTTTTTTCTTCCTCACTCAGAGGAAAGAGAAGGAGAGGCTTTCCTGTGTTGCCTCCAACATGTTCCGCCTCCTGGGCCCCGTCTCCCATAACAACAAAAAAAAATCTGATGCCGCTGAATAATTAAATTCGACAAGTTACAGATGCGGTGCAATTTGCATGGCAAAACACAAATGGCCCTAATGTATGGTGCAGCTCAGCCATCTCCATAAATAGCAGTTGTGAGACGGCTATATGTCATTATGCTGGAGGCTGAACTATAAACAGCACTCTGTGTATTGACTCAAATAATGAGAGCTAAAACTTTCGCTTCACGCTGTTCGATCATACATTACTCACAGCCTCAATCATTGAATTAAAATACATGATATTTGGCCTTGTTAATTGTGCAGCGTAATGAGATGCATCATATACAGAAGGATGAATAAATGGTATAATCTGCCGTTGGCTAAATGCAAGTTGTTTTGACAGAAGCGTCTTCTGATGTGCCAAGAAACGGTTGTTTGATTGGACAGCGGCACGTCCAAATTTGTGATCTATGCAATCCTGCGTCAGCTTTGATGTTGACCTCGAGCTTTGAGAGAACTCGCCGTGTTGGTCTGGGTATTTCTGAAATTTAGTCTAGAAGATATATATGAATCACTTTAAAGGTGCATTATGTGACTTTGGGAAAGAAATTGTAATCAGAAAAGAAAGATTTTCATTGTTTTACGCCCCAAACAATCTAAATAAACAAACTCTCTTTGTTTTCTTGACTAAACAAACAAACTGACCTTAAAGGGCAGCACAATTTCATACTGTTTGGCAGGGTCCCTGCCACCTTTCCAACTTCAAACAGCATTTTGGGGACCGTATTACAGCTAGTTTATTTAGTTATATTTCTGAGTTTGTATTGTAAATATTACAATTCTGAGTCTGAATTTCTTCTCCAAAAGCTACATAGGGCTCCTTTAAGGACAAAAAAATAACAATCATAAATTTTAAATCCGATTTCTGTCCTTGAATCCATCTAAATCCTACACATTGGATCTTTAACAATAGATCACATTACTGTAACGTGAAGAGGATCTGTCACAGTGAGATGAAGAATTACCCTCCAACACTTCAGCTGCATGAAGCCTTTTAGCATCTTGCTCAGCGACCCCTAACTCCACTGTGGTTCAGTTTCACAGCTCTCATCAGCATCATTTCCGCCCACTGCACACTGCAAACACACAGCACAGAAAGGCAGACACACAGAGTCGGTGACTAGCAGGTGAACGCAGTGGATCATTTAGCAGTTCAGGAGACAGATACTTCCCTCAGAAGCTGGCGGAGAGAAAAGACGAAAGAGACAAAATCAACACTGAAAGTAGAGAGAATACTGGACCAGATGATCACAGAAATGCCTTTAAATGGTTTCCATTGTTTCATTTAAGACACTGTTTGCTAATAAGCTCAGTGTAACTACTTCTAACAGTTTCTCAGCCTGTATCTTTAGTTTCTTTCTGTTAGATCCCTGTTGATACGATCTTCCTCATGCGTGGGCTGGATGTTCAGACAGAGTTTACGGTTTGACGAGGATGAGATGGATGGAATAGCTCGGAGCTGAGATGGCAGACACACACATTCCTCGTGTTTTCCACTGTGAAGAAACTGTGCAGTGAAAAGCCTCTCTCAGTCACCTTTCACCCTGTTGAATATGGTCCAGTGTAGATAAAAAAAAAAAATCATGATATGTCACATTATGAGCTGCTACCAGACGGATCACAGGAGAGAAGCTGTAGCCGCCTTCTTTGAATGTCATTTACCAATTCAGGGATTGTTTACTCGCAGACGTAGAGACACATGTGCTCCCGCTCCTCACCCTACGGTCAAACACCTTGACTAATTTTTGAGTCATATTTTTGTAATTTTTGCCCGAGGATGAGAAAAGTTAACTGTGCCAGACGTCGAACTATTTTTACTGCCGAACGCCCTCGTTTCAAGAAAAATTCACTGTTAGTGCTCTGGGGCAGATTGTGGATTGTGTAATGGCTAGTAGTAGTGGATGTTTGACATGAAAGTATCCCTCCCGATGAGCGGCTTGGTTTATTTCATGAGCACAAACCTAGTTAAACTGGAGAGACGGTGATTTTATGTCCCCATTCCCTGTCTGCACTGAAGGGCCTGAACCTTTTTAATGGTTCCTTTGGCTTTGTCAAGGTCAGACGTCGGAATTGTCTTGTTAAGCCTCCCTGACTGCATTGTTTAGACAGCAGAGGCTCGGGCTGTTTATGAGGACACAAACAGAGATGCATACAGAGGGGAAAAAAAATGGAAAAGAAAATGGGGCCTGGAGGAAATCTGCAGCTTCAGGGAATTGTAGACGTCCCACGTGGAGACGGTTCCGCATTAACAGGCATGAAAAAGTGAAAAGGGAAGTTCTACAGAAGGGGAATGTGGGACGCTGGGATGATTTGTGGAGAGATATTCAGATATGAAAAGGTTTGTCCGGATTTAAAAAGAAGTGCTGAAACCTAAGCGAGTGACGCTCTGAGATAATGATTAGCATTTTTCTCCTGAATCTGCAGCTCTCCTCGGCTTTACAAATCTTTAAAGCGAGTTTCAGCTGATTGTTTAGCTGTCCATCTTCACTCTCAGTGTCTCTCATAGCCACAGCAGGCAGCTGTTTCCAACAAAAAAAAAAGGAGGCTCTGAAAACCCACTGCAGACTTACAGCTCAGCACCGAACAGCAGACAGAGGCTGTTAACAGCTACCTGGAGAACAAAGTCGAGCTTTTAAGAGCTAAAGAGCCAGATATTTCCCTCAGGAGTTGGTAGACACCAAAAAAGAGCTAAAAATAAGAGTGCATATTGGACTTAAGTTAATCAGGGGGCCAGAAATACAACTACAAAACAATGATAGTGCTGCTCTGTGACTGCTGCATGTGTAATTTGTAGGGCTTTTCCATCTCAACGCCACGCTTATTTGTGTTTTCTGCCTCCATGTGGTTTGTGGTGACTTCTCACAACTCCGGCCAACCCATCAACACCGCCTCGAACAAGCCTGTATGACGAGACTCGACTCACGTGAGCCCATGAGACCAGAGAGAAAGATCTCAGTGCTCTGACAGATTCTGACTGGATCTCTGTGGTTTGAAGTTTAGTGTCTCTCCTGCGTCCCGACAGGAGTTATGTTACTGCTGATGAAAAACCCGACCTTTCCTGATTTTGCCGCTTCATGATAAAAGCTTTAAATTAAACAAAATGACTTTTGTTGAGGAATTTATACAAAAGGAACCCTGATATTTTTGATATTTATTATATTTACCGGCATTGCTTTAAGTCTGACTTTTATAATGAAGTGAAATGTATGACTCTCTTCTAATTTATCAGTCTGATATGCACTTTTTTGACAGAATTGTATGTACTTTGTGCTTCTGTAGTACTGTGACTGGATCAGCCAGGCTTTGTCTTCTGTTGGAAGCATTTTTGGATGTCATGATCTTATGCTAACGTAAGTTTATAGTTTTGAACTGTGGAATTGTCCTGGCTATCACATATTATTGCTGATTTTTTAAAGTCTATTTGTTGGATCCTCCGCTGATCAGCTGCTGATTAAAGAAACACTTGTTGGCAATTAAGCACAAATCTGATCTGATGATGAAGCAACATGAAAACATAGTGTTGATTGTATCCTAGTGCGCACAGGAATATTGATTTTGGTCCAGATGAACTTAAACATGTTTATCGCCAAATTAGGGACCAGGGAAGGAAGAGTATTTACGGCTGCTCCATTGACCTCTACCTAAGACGAGCCCCATAAAAGGTGATGTCAGTGTTGTTTTTTGCTGCCCCCAAGTGGCAAAAAACCCCCACCAGGTTGTAAATGCCGGACAGAGCTGTGAGAGGACAGAGGCGCCACAAGTGAGATAAAGTTTATCTGCGTCTCTTTAAATGTCAATAAGGTCGTCAGTAACATTTAACACTGACATTTCATGTTTTGGTTCAACTTGGTCCTTGTGGCTAATTTGACTCCCATCATTCCAGAGGCCACTCGTTGTTACTGGACCGCTTATGTAATTCATAATCCAGGCTTAAACTGTCGACTTAATGTGATATGACTAATCGTGTCCGAATGTTTTGGGGAATTTTTGTATCACCAGACAATCAGATGACACTGGGCAAAAATCGCTGCAGGGAAACGCTGGAAACATGCTGCACGCCGAGGCGGCCTGCAGACAACTCCTAACGCAGTCTGAATTCCTGGTTTGTTTGCCTCTGCATCCGAGTAACACGCTGTCCCTTATAAATGACGGGAACTTGGCCCTGCTGTGCCTGCGGTTGTGAAAATATCCAGCTGCTCTCTCACCCTCTGTCCTGCTCTCTCTCTCTCTCTCTCTCTCTCTCTCTCTCTCTCTCTCTCTCTCTCTGTCTCTCTCATGTATCCATCTCTGTCACTAACCCTCGGTGTGTCGTCTCCATGCGGAGAGCACAGAGAGGTATTAAAAAAATGTACCCTGAGGTCAAAAGGATCATTTATTCATTAAACAAGTGCAGATGTCAGTTCTCGCCACAAGCAAGGTTCATCAGGTCTGTAGTTTTCCCCCTGATTAGACGGATTAATGAAAAAAAAAAGCGATGAGAGATTACACTCACGAGTTTAAAGAGTCTCTCATCAATATTTTGCCGTTTCCCCTCTCCTGCCCCTCAGGGAAGTGGCCCAGATCGACCAGTTCCTCCAGGAGACGGCGGCACGTGAGGCCAATGCCAAAGTGCGGCTGCAGCAGTTCATCGAGGAGCTGCTGGACCGGGCGGACCGCGCCGAGAAACAGCTGCAGATCATCAGCAGCTGCGGCACCACGCCGAACGGCAGCCTGGGACGCTGCAGCCTCCAGGCCTCAAAGGGCAACGGGCGCCAGGTGAGGATACCGTGACTTGCATAATCCGTTGCATGCATGTTGCAGAGCGCGCTGCAGCGTTCATCGTGCAGTATTGTTTGTCCACATTTCTTCCTGACAACAAAGCACCAGCCGTGCATAACGGCATCCTCCCACACACTTGCTTTTTAAAATGTAAAATTAGATGACTCACTAATATATCGTGATTAATCATATCATAACACTGTGAATTTGTGTTTTTACCGTGCAAGACTCCCCTTCAAGACTCTTCAGAGTGCTGCTTCCAGTCTTCTAACAGTCCTTGACACAGCAGCTTTTTGCTTATGAATAGTGCATAAGCATTGATTATATTGAGCACAGTCGCTGTAAAGCACCACGGGTCAAACTCATAATAGACTTTAAGATCCCGGAGACGACAAGTCTGCTCTTCTTCACGCAGCTTAAGAGCAGTAACTGTCGAGGACGCTCCCAGGTGAAATTCAATAAACCGGAATCGCTTGAAAAAACTGAACGCACACGAGACGAAAGGACGATTGGATGAGGGATAATGAAACGGTACGCTTGTGCTCATTATGAGTTTATGTTTAATTTGAGGTTTTAAATTAAACCTACAAGCTCAAGCTTCGTCAGTAAAACAGAGGATCACGAGAGTGTTTATGTAAATGTGTTGTGAACGTGTACTCGAGGTCTTTTAAAGTCATTAAGCTCATTTTGTTGTGCCTCCTCTTCCAGGAATCACTAAGACATTACCTCCTCCATGGCTGTATTACCATGACTTTAATTAAAGCTCGCACAGTTGTTGTTTTATTACCTGAAATTAGGAAATGAAGTTGCAAAGCATGGATATGAAATGTGTGCTTAAATGACTGCAGCTGGGATTTTTCGTCCTCCAGCATATAGGTTTTGTTTACATCCCTGACACTGTGCCGTACTTATGTGTTTGAAAGGTAATTTTCAACTAGAAAATGTTTACATGTTTTAATGTTCTGAAAAACACCTTATTTTTCTCATATGTCATGTGCACCCACCCTGTCTGAGTGCTCCGGCACCTCCCTACCATTTGTCCACATCAGCTCTGCTTGCTGTGACTGTATACAGTTCCTATAGGGCCCTGACAGCTTGTTTTAAGGCACACTTTTTGAATACATGCTGTGTTTTGATACTTCCACAGTATTTTTATATCACCTTGTCCTGCATTGTAGCAGTGGTGAAGTTTTCCCAGCGACTGATAAGCTCGTTACAACACCGGTAAGCGGTACGGCGAAAAAACACTCACTCTCTGTAGAACGCTGTGTCAACGTAATGTTAATGCAAACAGAACAGTTCCTACTGCTGCAACTTCACATTTAAGGCGTTTAACAGGCGAAACATGGGTCAACTTTTAGTAGGGTAGACACAAGAAATGCAACGTGTTCAGTAAAATTAGCATCAGTTGCCGCTATGGCTCATCAAAAAAACATCTGCATAGCAAAACAACATCATTTTCAGCATTTGTTGACAGTGGATCAGTTTTATTCAGTCTTTGGGTCTTATGAATAAAAGAAGGAGCAGTTAGATGAAGAGCTGCAGGCGACAGGCTGCACACTTTACAAGGCAACGTTAGAAAGTACTCTGCTGATATGTGCTGCTGGTCCCGCTGCTGCGCAAAGTGGCAGTTCAAACTGTCCATCGCTGCAAAATGATGGTGGGGGCGATGGGCAAGTAAAGTAATCAGTGTCACCATCACCACCATGTAACACCACAATCACTGGATACAGCGGCAAGCTTACCTGCATGTTAGGTAAAAAGGTAGGACAGTCTTATTTTCTATAAAAATTCTTCTCAGCCAAACGCAGGAGCTAAGTCTCTTTCATTTAGTTAATCAGATTTCACATGTAACATTTTTAATGCCCTATACTAATACAAAAGTATGTGGACATCCAACCATGACCCCACTATAGTGTATGTGTTGGTAAACATCTTTTGCTGGCCGTTAGCATACTTCTGAAAAGCCGCAACTCACCTGGGACCTTTGGCCACAGCGTTTATTAAGATTTAGGCATAGACCTGGATGAGAACTCTGTCATGTGTCACGTGCTCAAGCAGGCCGAGAGCAACAGTACATAAAAGTATGTGGACAAGGGTGTCTACATACTTCAGGCCATGTCTCTACAGTGTTTTGTTCCTCTAGTCTAGTGATACTCGCCCACCACAGTATCTTATCATATCAAAGTGAATCTACTGGCCCGACCCCTCGCTCGAACAGTGGAAAATAGTGAAGCTCCGCAGCAGACGACATCCTGACCAGAGAGTTTTCTCACATAAAAAGCTGCCTTGTGCTCCGGAAACTGGAGACCAGCTCTTTGTCTGCAGGCTCTCCACAGCTTCCCCCCCCGCTTTGCCTTATTACACAAGGCTAAAAATGTAAAAGCAGACACTTTCTGTTCTGAAAAATGTCACTTATTCAAATTATCATCCAACACCTCTCGGAAAGAGAGGCGACCTGTTTCGTTGCACGGATCTGTGTGCTGCCATGGAAACCAGTTCTTGCTCCTGCTGAAAGTCCAACGTGATTTTGAATCAGATGTAACGTGGCCACGGATCTGCCTGTTTCCTTTTTCTCTCGGTATGCGAGAGATTTCTCAGTAAGAAAATCTTCTCTTCAGATTTCTGTCAGTGAGTGCAAAGACATTGTTGACATCCTCAGTCACTTGGTACCGTCATAAAGTGCGCGTGTGAGTGATAGCTCTTCTGTAATGCTTTAAGTAGCCTGTGGGAACATCACTTAAGTCTTTATTGCTTTCTGGCAAACACAAGTAAAACATTAAAACACAACATTTTATTCGCTGCAACAGAATCGGAGTCATTGCGACTATTTCCTCTACGATATCTTACCACTGTCGATGTCTTCCTGCCACCTGTGAATAAAATTCTAACCAGGTGATTATCTTCCTTTAGCAGCCTCTTAGTTATATTGCCGAGATTAAAAATGTCGCGGAAGTTATATTTCCAGTACCACATGCCGTACTGACTATATGCAAAGTATATATGCGCATGATTTGCATCGGTATTGCCTCCGACATGTTTGTTGCCACTGTTACCTTGAATATGGCTACAGACATCTTCGGGTTTGAACGTTATTGGAAACATTTAGGATGATTTAAGTACAGGACGCATCAAAATACAGCACATGGGTCTGGTGGCTTTTAGACATGTTAATGCAGAAATGCTGCAAAAACAATAAAAATAAATAAAAGTCTTGATAAAATTCAACTGGGGGTATATCATGGTGATGAGGCCATTCATAGTGTGACTTATATAACATTTTGTTCCTATAAACATGGCAAAATTGTTTTCTTTTTCTGATTTATGAAGTGATAAAAACTCAAACCGCCCTTCTAAAAACCTTTGACTCTAATATTTGAATGAAATCAAAGTGATTTTGAACCTGGCTTTATCCAATTTTCCAATTTCTGTTGTGGAAATACACATACATTTTTGCATATTTTACATTTTATCAACCTTATTTACATATTAAAATATACAACTTCAGAGAAACTGTAATACAGAATATTTAATTACAGAGTAAAATGGGGGAGTTTTATGGTGATTTCTAGAACTGGTGAGATTTCTTTTTGCCCTCTTCACCTCTAGTGTCTCCCCTGAGATAAACCTGTGTTTGTTTGAACTGTGGTTAACCTGAAGCGCTGCTACCTAAACTTAGATGTTCTCTCTTTGGATTTAAACATCGTAGGGCCGTGAGTAATCAACACGACGGGAACAAAATGTGGAATCACAGACTGGTTGGCACCTTGTTACGCTGTCAAGGGAAGCCCAGAGATGTCACCAAACCAGCCACGCGCCCTCGCGACCTCACTTTCTGCATCCGTCTGTCACGGCATCAGCCGGGTCGCCCTCATCTCCTAGGAGACAGGTTTCAGAGCCACAGAGGTATTTTAGGACTGACAGCGAGAGAGGCGATGGATGACTTGTTTCCTGTCCTCTCCCTCTGTGGTGCGAGCTGAATCATTTCTTTGCAGGATGATAGCTTTTAACTCGAGTTTTAAGAGCAAACTTGGGGTCACCAGATTGAAGTTTTGGTTTCCGATGAATGTGTTTCGTTCCACACATTTCTGGGAGATTTTGTCCCTGCTTTGCCTTTTTCGCTGACGGCTGGCCAGGGCTTAGAGCCACGGATGGTGTTTTTCCTGTTTCCTCCATGGTCCTGTTTCACTGGCACGAGGCCAGGAACAAGCTGTGTGAGTAGAAGAAGAGAAGAGAGGGAGAGAGAGAATGAGAGAGAGTGACAGTGTCTGTGTTTGTGCACATTTTCCCACTGTGGCGCGTCGCCAGTCTGGTACACAGCGTTCCACCTGGCACTTCACACACACACACACACACACACACACACACACACACACACACACACACACAGATACACGCGTGTGCAAACACTACACGCAGCATAGTTTAATGCACAGGCAGCTCTGAGTGGTGCATGAAAGAGCGACTCGGAGGATTTTTTTTTTGCTCTCAGGCAAACAGAGAGCGAGCGAGCGGCGAGCGAGTATGCACACCCACACCTAAATACACTTGAAATGTTCTCACCTGCTTTCTGAGCTACAACCAAATATTTTGGGAAGCTGGAAAAGAGGATGGTGGTTTGCGTGTTGGACGACTTGGTCAACAGCTAGATATCTTGTTCTAACTACCCGGCCAGATCGCCCAGAAGTATTTTTCAAGGATATTCAGAATCCCCAGTGGATGAGCACTGAAGACTTTGGTCCCCCTCTGACGGAGGCCCCCCAAGAGCTCAACGCACTGCAGCTTCAGAAATGCATGCAGATAGACAAAACACAAGAAAACCAAGACGACATCTTCACCAGTCTGACAGCATGGACAAAGCAGTAATTGTACTGTGCTGTTCAGATGCAAAATGGCAACAAACCAAGTTCCCTTGATTTTACTACATTTCTTGACGAAGTGTCACTCTGCCCAGATTATGAAACATAATAAGGGATCCTACATTTTTTGAAAACCATATTCATTTCAGTGATTACATTTTGTCTAACAACTTCTGGGCCAAATCGAGCCTCAGTGCTGGCTAACTGTGGCTCGTCGGCCCTGATTTAGACAGTGTGCTGTGCTGTTAGTAGAAAAAACCCAACTGAAAACAGAAAAGCTGCAACTAACACAGACAGCAATAAAAAGCTTTTTCTGGTCTGCCAGCAAAGTGATGAACACATCTGAACAAACCTATTAATTTCAGTGTTTGTGACCATTAAATTTAAGTCGGCTATCAGCAAGCAGCGTCGGAAAATGAGTTTTTAGCATGACTGAGTGAGTGCATCACATTTAAGTGTCCTCTGGAAACACTGTTTGTTTTGACCTCCTGTAGCATCGGTATTTAGAAAGTGTTTTTACTTTATGACAATAGATATAAAAAAATCTAGTGTACGTTTGTAATAACATTTGTTGAGGATGTTGTTCCTCAACAGCAGAGGAACTCTTCCTGTACTGCCACCTTAAGGACAAACTGTCAACTTTGGAAATAATAACTTCTTTGAAATGTTTTATTTTAGGTCCCAAAAGATGATTTTGGTCAAAATGTTACTGTTGAGCAGCACTCAGCTTGGTTGATGTCAGAATATAATTAAATCTGTATTGACTTACCAACAGTCAAAGTTATAATTTTGAAGGACAAGAAATATCAGAATGAAATAAACATGAACATGAATCTTTAATGCTCCCCAGTGGACAGTTCACTTTCTGAACTTTTCTTTTGTGCCCCCCCCAGGACAAAATCATCCCAATTATTCTAACAAGCATCCTTTTCCTTTCAGCTGTGACTGATCATCATTTATTCTCATTGTTTTTCTGGAGAAAGATTTCTCCGTTGACGTCCTTGATTTATGCCCGATGCTGTCGCCATTCATAATTCACATGCTTGAATCTGTAAGATGAGGCGGGATCACACCATACGGAGAAAAACACTCGTGTTGTTGGGCTGTTTTTCAGTTTTGATTATTTGTGGAACATCTGAGCAATCACAGCCTTAGATCGGCTTCATAGACTTGGAGAAGCTTCCCGTGATGACAGCAGAATTAGGCTACTTTTTTGATTCGCTGTCTGATCTTATCGTCTTTTTAGCGGGCATTTGTTAAGCAGTGCCAAGGCTGTCAACCGCTGTTCTGGAGTGTACTTACATGACTGCAAAATCTCACCAACCACTACACTTAGAGGCACTTTTTTTGACTGATTTGATTAATAAAACTCTTCTTTGTCTCCCTCCACTTTGCATATTTGTGTCTCTGCAGAGAAACTCCAGCCTCTCTGGGAGCACGAGGGGCATGTACCAAGTGTCGGAGCGCCGTTCCTCCCCCAGCACAGGGTGAGTCAGCACGCCGCTCCTAGCCCACATTGATAGAGGACTTCATGTCACTGACTGTTACACTTAACCATCCAGAGGTGGAGAGAAGATTTTAATTTCCACATTACCTTTGATTCATGTGGAATCGTTTTACTTGCATGTTTTCAATCTGCGTGTGTCGTTTTATTTATTTGGAAGGAAATAAGGATTCTCATCCAGCTCGAGGTTTTGTGGCTCTTAGCTGTCAAGTGGATTTGGTGCACCTCATCTCTCTTACCGTGTGAGAGCTGATGTAGTGAAACGTAATCCGACAGTTATGTGGAAATATAACTGAACCTGTGGAGCCCCAGAGATTCTAGCCAACAGCTGCTGTCGTTGGCCGCCCCTGGCTTTTTGGGTCTCTGGTAACAGCACCTCAGAAGAAAACGATACAAACAGTCAAAGTGCCTCAGTTACAGACTCTTTTGTATTTCCACACGAGTTGAAATTAAATGTAGATTACACTGCAGTTTAAAAGCAGACTGACATAATATAAGACTGCGCTTGTGTAACATTCATAGACCAATGTGAGCACTCAAAAGGAAGGTGCACTCTGTGGCTCTTCGACAGAAGTGATACAAGATGACAAAACAAATATTAGATCAATCTTTCAATAGACTTTTTTTTTCATAAATTATAATAATTCCAACCTCTCAAATGTGAGGCTCTTCTGCTTTTATCTAATGCTTTTTCATTATAAATTGAATATGTTTTGGTTATTGCACAAAATGGCTAAATGGGACACAACAAAGGGCTCTGAGGACCTCTGAAAGCCTGCTTTTACTATTTTGTGATGTTTCTAAAGCTGTTTTAAATGATATTTTTTTCATTAGAATAAATGTTAGATAGCTTTATATTCCAGCAGTGATCACTGTTATAGAGTGTTTGGTCAGTAACCACGTCTCTCCTCTTCCCGCTCATGCAGTACAAGACAATATACGACTGATATCCCCGCCCACTTTATTCAATCAGAACAGAGAACTCGGACAAGAAGTTAGCTATGAGTTTTTATTTACCAATATATTGATGGAAATATCAGTAGTGGCAGCCCTACAGCACATACACTTGAAGTCTGATTTACTGCAGGTAGTTTGTTTAACACTGAGAATACAGCATGTCCTCTTCTTACATGTAGTTTCACACAATATGTAATTAATATGTAGTCTAGTACAGAACAGTGTGATTTGTAATGGAACAGATGAAGAGTTTATTTGCCAAAAAAAACCCCATGAAAACCAACTCCAGTTTATATTCCTCTGACTTATAGAAACAACCCAACACCATATTGGGTGACATGCCTGATACCATAAAGAAAATTAAATCAGAAACCCCTGAGATCGTTTGCTGTCTGTCGAAGCAGTGAGGCGCAGGTTGGCACGTCTCTCTGCAGGAGCCCCGACTGAAGTATTTCTGGGCCCCTGCTGGACGTTTCAGACACATGGTCGTGCCATAACACTCTGACTAACACAACTGTCACTCCCAGTTGGTATGTGAACGTGTTTCCTAACGTGACGTCACGCAGAACTTAGCAGGCCTCCCCCTTTGAATCATTGATTGTACAGCACACACACACACACGCACAGACGCACACAGACAGTGACCCAGCAACAACCTGCTGAGCCTTCTGTCCTCTTCTTATTAATATCTCTTCATTGGGGATCATGATGTTTTTGCCACTAGATGAAAGTATAGGTTGTAATCTCAAATCTGCAAAAGTGATGTATTGATACCGACATCACTGGATACTCATGCAACAATCATTAGTCTACGTGTGTCAGTTTTACCCCTCAGGTAGTCATTCTAGTTAACAGTTAATGAAGACGCAGTGTGGCCAGAATTTTGAGCAAACATGTCTGATAGGTGTGAAGAAACAACAGAGCTGACGTCAAGACTTTAATGTATTCTGTTGCAGAAATATATACTGAAGTTAGCATGCTAACCTGCTAGCCCCAGGCCTTCCTGTCCACAGTTTGTGCCTCTAGAAGCATTAGCTCCCCCATAGTTGGAGCTGGGAGTCATTTCCCTTCTCTACATTTCACAGTTGGTCTCAGCTTTTAAAAGCTAATAAAAAAACAAACAAACAAAAACACTCAATTGACTCAAATGTCAAGAAAGGAAATACTCTCATCTGAATTCACGTTTCATTCTTTTCCCAAAGTAAAAGTCACCACTAAATCCTCAGTTCACAGAGTGAGATGTGAAAATGTTCCTACTCTGCACACTGTTTTTGCTTGATGCCGATGTTGTGCCTGTCGTGTCCCTGCCTGCTGTTTTCATCCTCCCTGCAGTCACAAACTGGCCTCTGTCAGTCTCTGGGACTGTGTTCATACCCAATCCGGTGCCCGTCCATGTTTACTGTACATTGCCCACAATAAATCCCAGTTCAGGAAAATCCCAGTTCTTTTCAAATGTGCATGAGGGCATAAAATGTAACTTTTTATTAGTGTGAACCCTCCTTTTCATGCTGGTAGATATGTATAAGATAAGATATGCTGTCACATGAGCATGTTTCCTCCACTGATCATTGAGTTGTTTTATATTTACTCTCTGAGGCTACTTTACATGCTGGATGCGCGCTGAAATCATTAATCAGCAATTGCTTATCATGAGCGTCTCATGATTGGAATCAAATCATGTGATTGCGTCGGGCACATTATGCCTCATGATTTCATGTTGACTAAACACTGAGCAGTTCTTTATCAGGTCGCTGCTCTACAACCAGCTCATGAGACTGTAACAGATCACAGTTGTGTCACTGACCCAGTTTAGAAACTGTAAACACGCAGCACTGTTTGATTTTTTTTTTTACATAATCTGAATTCATGTAGGCACAACATTCATCACATCTTCGGCGCACCATTTTCCCCTTGTAAGCGCTGATAAGTGGTACCTGCCGTATCAGCCGTCACGCTCTTTCATTTTTTTTGTCATAAATTGATGTATGCCAATGCCTCCACTCTTCATATTAGGCTGCGAGAAAGACGAGGGTAGAAAGAAGAGAATGGAGAGAAAAGAGAGAAAAATGTCCTACTTTTGTAGAGGCTGATATTTGTAACTGCTCATTACTTGTATTGGCTGGGAGGTTATTTTAAGGACTGTAGCAGTTCGTTTATACAGACGCTGCCCTCATTCTACTGTGAATCCCCTGAAATGCTGCTGTTGTTTGCCAGTATTGCGGTACCTTTTTTGTGGTTCATTCTGGTTTCAGAAGCGCACCCATTACTGTCAAATTAAATATCAATACCGCTGTTTTCCCTCAGTGGACCTTTAAGGATTTTACTTTGTGCTGAAGAGACTGAAGTCCACAGAAACAAATAATGAGGAGGAATCAAATGATTAGGTCGCCAAAGGGTTCAGAGCAGGTGCAATCTAGTGTCTTTTGTGTGTAGTGTGTGTATGTGAGCGTACAATCAGATTATCATACTTAAGATCAGTATCTGCGGTCGGTAATACAATTCATGTTGACACATGATTAGATAGCATTTAACTCTCTGAAACGTGACGCTACGAGATAATCCAAATCAGAACAAACCAAAAACACACCAAATATCTGATTGTCAGTCACTCATCTCCATGAGTCTGTGCAAACTGTTCAGTGTTTTTAATTAAAAAATACTACCAATAGGCCTCAAGAGCTCTTCAAACACTCATCGGCAGCTTGATTGTGATATTTTGGTGGTTAAAAGCAAAGCTGAGGGTGCGTCATTAATAGATTAAAGGAACAGTTCAATGTTTTTGTAAAATACACTTATTCATTTTCCTGTAAACATGAGCCGTTTAATACCGCTGTCTTATCTGTTCCTTGTAGTGAAGATACAGCTGGGCAACGGTTAGAATAGCTTAGCATGAAGACCAGCTAGTCTAACAGAAGCATTCAGTCTTTGCACATCACATATCTGGAAAAAACACTCAACAAAGTTGAGGTTGGTGTCACCTCTCAGTTGTAAGACTTTACTTTGCACTTTTGTCAAATCTTGCTTAGTTTGATCATTTAGTTACTCTGATGCTACTCTGGTGCTTCCACCATACAATATAGTTAACCTACAGTTGAAAATATCCAATGGAAACTGTGTTTTTTGTTTCTTGTCTTATTTGCCCATTGATTTACTTTGTTATTGAGACCCAAACATATTTATCTCACAAATTAGAACATTATATCTTGTTTATTTACTTTACTTTTACTGAAAGGCTGCAGGCTGATTCTTGGCCTGGTACAGTGACTTGGCGTCTTCACTAGTGGCTGGTCGCTGGCTGCCTGTCCAGTAGTCCTCTTCATGACCCCTGGTAAAACCACAATCTGTCATGTTCACACTTCAGTCTTTAACATGTAGTTTAATGAGTTTCAGAACATTCTTTTAAAGGGCAGATTTTGTTCCCTGTGCGTGGAGGCAGGTCAGCTGTTTCCCCACGTTGCCTTTCTTCGTGCTACGCTAAGCTAACCAGCTGTAGCTTCATATTTAACAAGCAGACGTGAGAGTGGTGGTGTGGATATGTGCGTCTAACTCTCTACGAGAAGGCAAATTGTGCATTTCCTGAAATGTCAGTCTGTTCATTTATAAACTCATCCTTTACAGCAGTATTCCTTCTCTTTTTCTGCAGAGCGTCGGGGCGGATCAAGTCGGTCTCGCAGGGCTCTGGAGGTTACGACAGTGACAGCGTGGAGATGCATCCCATGGAGGAGTGTCCCGAGGCTCAGTACTACCACATGCAGTGCCGGCTGGGCGAGGGGGGTTACGAGCGCTCCCCTGGATGTGGCGGTGGTGGATCGAGGAACTGGGGCCTCCGTAAACAGGCCATCCAGAACTGGCAGCGGCGACCTTACAGGAACAGCACCGAAGGCGAGGAGGGAGACGTGTCGGACGTGGGCTCCCGGACCACCGAGTCCGAGGTGGAGATGTGGGAACAGGAGAGGAGAGCCGTGGCGGAGGTCCAGCAGTCTTCCGCTCCCTATCCCCACCACGGCAGGGCAGGATATCGCCCTAACACAGGTAATTGCTCTCTGGGAAGTTGCTCCTATCTGTTATTCTTAGAGAATGTCCCACACTTTCTACAATCTTACATCCAAGCCAGCAGCTCAGGCACATGGGAGCACAGAGTAAAAGCTCTAAAATGAGAGCAGTGACCGATGTGGATCTAGGTCAGGTTGAGTTGCAGTGCAGCTGTGCCGCTGACCAGAGCTCAGACCACAAACTGAACGCGGATCAGAACATATATGGTAAACGTGGAGGGAAGAGGCCCCATTCCCCAATCTGCTGCAGTGTGTAGACACAGAAATGTCATCTTACCTAAACACTGCCACGGATGTTGTCCTTATGCAAATGATCTATGGACAGAGGGTGGTTTATGATTTAGAGACGCTTTAAGAGACATTTAGGAGACAAACAAAAGCATTAAACCATCAAAAACAAGATAAACAGTTCAGGGTGCGTGCGTACGACCTCATAATTCAGTTTGGTTGCAGCGATTTCACTTGTGAGTTCATCAGCTGAGGCTCACACTCTGTTGTTCACCACCGGAATGTCTGTTAAAGATGATGAGTAAACTGATTCATACATTACTGTTGTTGCTGTATTTGTGAGGACACTGTTTGCCTGCCGCACCATCTCAGTCGCTCGTCTCACTTAGCTTCGCTTCTGCGCCCAGAGCCAAGTCGGACCGCCAATCATGCCCGCGCATTTCTTCAAATCCACCACAGATTGTACGTCTCTCTGTTAACTTCCCAGCCCCTGCCAAGATCCCTTAAACTCACTGCTGCTGCCCCTTCCGTCTCTCTCCACCTGCTGTCGGGTTTCTTTTCGAACACCAGGACAGCTGAGGAAGTCGGCGGAGTAGCAGAACTGGGCCAGAGCCCTGTGACAAATTGGTATGAACTGCCACGACCGCCTCATTAACTCAAAGATTTCTCTCACGTAACGCGCTACATGTTACTGGCATTCCTCCGCTCTGACGTAGTTTCCTTACTGGGAGAGCCTCTGCCAGCTCTTATCAGATGGTATGTATCTACAAGCGCGCAGTTTTTTCACAGCATGTAACACACAGCTTGGCTTTTTTAGTTCATTTGGCAGTCTTGAGCGTAGGTGGTGTGTGTGCATGCGTGTGTGTGAAAGAAGTAAAGAGGGAAAGTGGAAGAGAGAGAGTGTAAGTAATGGTTCATAGCCCTGATGGTTTGGAGCAGACGCCTTTCAAGGCCAAAGATGAAATGAGTCATCTCGGAGCAATCTTGCTGGGAGGAATAAGACGAGCCTGGATTGGACACAAGGTATCAGCCAATAGAGAGAATGAAGAGATGGAAAGAAGGAGAAAAAAGAAATTATATAATCTCATTTATTTAAGCGTCCTGTTGAAGGTTGGCGCCATCATGTGACAGAATGTCTTCTTAACATTCATTCTTGGTGTCTGCTTGTGTGTGTTTATTAGAAAAAATGACCCCTCTTCAGAAATAAAAAGGCAAATAAATTCCATCTCTACAAGGTTTTTTTTTTAAAAAAAACGTATGATAATAAGAATAGGAACTAGTGGCACAATTACCTTCCAAAACATGGCGTCCACAGTCTGGATTTCAAGGATTGTTACAAATCCTTGAAAACGAGTCCTTTTTTTTTTTTACTTGTACTAACCCAAAGTGGGTTAAAGGATTAAACAGATTGTCTGTTTGTCCTCCCTCAGGTCGGTCCGATGGAGTATACAAGCCATGCCGCCATGAAAAGAGCCCATCCAAATCCAACGAGGTGATCAGTCCAGAGATCCTGAAGATGCGCGCAGCTCTCTTCTGCATCTTCACCTACCTGGACACCAAAACCCTGCTGAGAGCAGCCGAGGTCTGCCGCGACTGGAAGTTTGTGGCCCGTCACCCGGCTGTGTGGACCAGGGTGCTGCTGGAGAACGCTCGCATCTCTTCCAAGGTGCGTAGTGAACATTAAGTTTTTATACACGTGCAGCTGGTAGCATTACCAGAACTGTGCTGCATGTTGTTCGGAAGATTTTCACTGATGTCCATGTTTGTTTCTCAGTTCCTGAGCATATTGTCTCAGTGGTGCACTCAGACGCACTCCCTCATCCTGCAAAACCTCAAACCAAGACAGCGGGGAAAGAAGGAGACCAAGGAGGACTACCTGAAAAGCACACGGTGAGACCCACAAACAGACACAGTAGGAGGTTACAGCTGCACTTACTTTCTCACTATCATTTAACGGTAATTAGGAGGCCTAGTAGTTGCAGAACAAGGCATTAATAAATGCTCTATAATTACGCATAAAGAACCAATATGGTACCGTTAGGCACCTAATAAACAACTAATTCATGTGTTCCCTCATATGCAGGGTCACCAAAGCTTGATAGGAGTGGTTTGTGTCTAAATGTTTTGTCTGAAAGAGACGGTGGATATAACAGCTGGAATCTGCTCCTAAATCTTGCAGACAATGGCATAAATGTGCTCCTTCCTGCATATATTGCTGCCAGCATCGCAGGAACATTTTGTTTTGCGCTACAAATGGTAGAAGTGCTGCTCTGAAGGACAGGAGAATTACTCCCTCTGCTCTGTCTGTCTGCCTTTTTTTTTTTGTTTTTTTTTTTTGTTGACCTTCCGCTGTGTTCTCATCTAAAGTGGCTGTCTGGAGGAAGGTCTGGAGGCGTTGTTAAAGGCCACAGGAAGTAACCTGCTGATACTGAAGATTTCACACTGCCCCAACCTGCTGACCGATCGCTCCCTCTGGCTGGCCAGCTGCTACTGCCGAGCTCTGCAGGCTGTGACCTACAGGTACACCAGTACGCCCAGCAGCTCCCACATCTCCCAGTCCACTGCTTGTGTTTCACCCCAGTTACTTTGCTTGCACGTTGTCGTGTGCTGTAGATGTACAGTGTCACATGTTTGTGAAATAAACGCAAACTGTGCGTACACTCGCTGTGCTGCAGGAGTGCCACGGACCCAGTTGGCCAGGAGGTGATCTGGGCCCTCGGAGCGGGTTGTAGAGACATCATCTCCCTACAGGTGGCGCCACTGCACCCATGGTAATAAACAGAGAACTATTATGAACCTCTGATACTGCTTGAGTAATGCCAGATGTTCTGCCTATTACCATATTAGTGCTCTGGGTGATTAAACAAATGACCTCTGACTGTTTTTTTTATTGTCTTTCAGTCAACAACCTGCTCGTTTCAGTAACCGGTGCCTGCAGACGATTGGAAGATGTTGGCCACACCTCCGTGCTCTCGGCGTGGGTGGAGCTGGATGTGGCATTCAGGGTCTGGCCTCCCTAGGTAAATGTTGCCTTTGAAAAAACTTTTCAGTTTCAAGTGATTTATTGTTTTTACTGATAATCACAATAGGACCATCACACTGCACACATTCATGACTGCAGTCGTACCAGAGCGTAAACTAAGACTGCACAGATGCTGCGTTAAACCAGCGTCTTGTTTGCGCCTTCACCGGCAAAAATGTCACAAAAATCTTAAAAGAAAAGAAACAATAAAAACAATGTGTTTCTTGCTTGTAATACCTACACATTCCTGCTGATTATACAAGTGGAAAAACATCTTAAAACAAGGGCAACTGTGTCTTTTATTCAGAGTAATCCCTTCTTATCTTCCCCGTCTCTACATTTGCTTTCCCTCCCTTCGACCCAGCGAGGAACTGCATGCGCTTGCAGGTGCTCGAGTTGGATCATGTGAGCGAGATCAACCAGGAGGTGGCGGCAGAGGTTTGCAGAGAGGGCTTGAAAGGCCTGGAAATGCTGGTGCTCACATCAACGCCAGTCACTCCCAAAGCCCTGCTCCATTTCAACAGTGAGTCTGAACGCTGGCCACAGTAGGCCCTGCTGTCTGCGGTCCTGTTGAGTAGGCTGCTCAGACACTTGAGCTGGGTTGATGTCCATATACTGTTCGTAACTTTAAATACAGATTTGTGATACAAATATATCATCACTTGCCCAAATCCTCCTTTCGCTCATGTAGGTGTTTGCCGCAACCTGAAATCCATCGTGGTCCAGATCGGTATAGAAGACTACTTTGAGGACCCCAACAGCCCTGAAGCCAGAAAATTATTTGATGAGATGGTGAACAAGCTGCAGGTAACAGCCTCTTCCCCGTCTCCCATCACACCTCACACACATCAGTCAACTCATACATGTGTAAAACCTTAATATTTCAGCGCTCCTTGTATTCACGTAAACAAGTAACATTTCACGTGCATGTTTAGGCGCCCTACAGGAAGAAAGGTGTTGTTTTTTAGTCATCGCATGAGTTTCCCCTCAGCGCCACCACACACTTATTACTTCACTCAGTAACTACTACCGGGTCTGCTTTCTGTTGAGCGCTCTCTTGTGAAATTTGTTTCTTTTTTTAACGCGTTTGCCAACAGTTGTTCAGGGGATAAGATGCATCTATTTATACTGCAGCTACACGCCGTTTAAAAACCATGACTCAACGCTTGAAGCCCCACTGGTGGCTGGTTGTGGATGCGCTGGTGCTAACTCACTCGAGCAGAGGCCTCGCTGCGAGAGGCTCGGGTCAATGCTGCAGCCGACCACACACACATACACACACACACACACAAACCGAGATATAAAAGCTGCGAAATCCCAGGTTTTATTTATGTTTTGTTTTTATGAGTCAGCTTACAGTGTGTTCATCTTGGATGAAACACTCAAGATGGTGGGGTTGCTCACAGCAGTTAGGTAACCTCTCCTAAAAAACCACAAACAGCTACCATTTATTTTTATCCCTCCCTATTTAAGTTTGCCATGAAAAAGGCAGCCAAAGTTTTCCTCTCATGCTTAATCATCCGTGTTTTGAAGCAAGTTCTGTGGAGGTGAATCTTGTGAAGCGGGACAGTCATCCTGACCTGCTGCACCGGGTTTACAGGTTTTATAGTTTTTCTGTCATCGATCATTTAGTGTGCGCATTTCATGTCAACGGAAGAAAAAACGTTAAGGCACCAAGACAACGCGGAGATGGATTATTTTTACCGCACAGTATACAGAAAAAGTCATAGAGGTTGCCTTCAGAACAAATGTATTTTTCTGTGAATCACAGATATGCTGAGACTTTACATGTCTTTATGCTGCAGCTCCTACGTTTCTTTAGGTACAACTTTCACTGTCATGTTTCGACAAAGCCATGGCCCAGTTTAGATTAAGCACAAAAAAACACTTATGATTTGGAAAAGATCACGTTAGTTTACCTGGTTCTGTCGGCACGACCATGGCTTGAAAATGTCCCGAGATATTCAGTTGTTTCAGGCTTACGAATGTTTCCGTCTCAAGCAGTGGTCACTGACTTGGCAGCTGGCTCAAAAATGGAAAATGTACAAAGATCTAATGACAAAATATATAGTTCTGTAAGCATTTTACACAGCTGGGAAATATTCCAACATTCTTATTTGGTAAATATTCATATAAATACTCAGTGGTTTCCAGTTAAATCACAGGCTTGAACACTGGTATTTCGCTGGGCAGTCGTCCTGACATCTTGTCGCTAACATGGCTGGAAAATGTCCTGACATGGCGTTACAAATGTGTAGAGGTTTGATGCTCACAAACGTTAAAACGCAGTCTTGACTTGGCAGCCGTCTCAGCGAGCTGTCACCCCTCGATGAAAGTCACCTCGTAATGTGAACTTGATTAGACATTGTAGAAATTGTAAAAACGTTAACATGATACGTATAACATGTACACAATTTCATGTACTAATGGTTTGTAAATTGTAGTACATCTTATTCTGGCGACTGAGCTGCTCTTTAGAAAATGAGATCCTAATATTCCTTCCTGCCTTTTCTTTTTTGTTTCAGGCTCTAAAGAAGAGACCGGGCTTCTCCAAAATCCTCCATGTGAAAGCAGACAGTCTCTGCTAACGTCTTTTGAGCAGATCCTTCAAGCCTGGAGAGGCGCCATCTTGGCTGCTGTCGATCAAAAAGACCCAGCTGTTTTGAGCCCACTCCAAGGGGTTGAATACGTCTGCGGCACAGACAGAAACAACAGAAGATCGGCATGATGAGCCAAGGCCGAGGCTCAATGTGCATAGTCCACTAATACAACCTTCAAACAGAAAAAAGAAAAAAAAAAAAAACTCATTCCAGTTAGGGGAAATCAATGTTTCCTTCATGTTGGTTATGACTGAAACCAGTCTGGAGGCTCATTTGGACTTACGATGCCGCTGTATACCACAACGAGGGCCTGTCTTTCACTTTGCAGATTCCAATAATCCAACGAAACTGTCAGATCCTCTTTTTCAGTCGTCGCTCGTTTTAACACAAAAATGGATCGTGTCGCCGCACAGAGTCAGATCCCTTTCTCGGAGCGCCTGGAGCCAGGTGACAGCGCTGTATTTAACTGTCTGCATCCACACAAGGTTTGACATATACTTGAGACTACCTTCAGCACCAACAGCTCGTGGGCGGGGAGCACATTATAAAGCATACATACTTTCCGCTGAAGTGCAAGGTTAAGTGTTCTTGAGACGGGAGCTTGACGTATGCGCGTGTGCACATTGAATAAATGGGTTTTCATCCTGCCTGCTCCTGCAGTAACTGTGCTCCGGAGCAGGACAAACGGACGACTTTCAACACTTTTACCGCTTCCACCCTGGACAGAAAACCTGCTGCAGCAGCTCCGGGCTCAGCGGGGGAGAGAGAAAGCGAGGACGGCGCTCCCTGCACACACACAGACCTTGACAGTCTTCTAGCCAACTGCATGGCAACGATGCATTTAGCCTCTTCTACCATCCTCTGCTTCCTCGTGCGATCGGATTCTCGTCACAAACCTGGACTCTGTGTTTTTCTCGGTGGTCGTAGTTTCTCCCCCTGACGGAAGATGGCCCATAATGCATTTCTCTCCAAAAAAACAAACGAACAAACAAAAAAAAAAAAACTGGTGCCATTTGTAACAGTGTGCGTCCTCATTCCAGTGAGCATTTTCTCCAATGTGCCATTAATGAACGAGAAAGGGCCCATGTGAGGCGGATATTTAATGTCTTGAAGTCATAAGTAACATTATTGGAATTTGATTTGATTGATGAGGGTGTTGTGTTTCATATGTGACATGGTCGCCAGGTGTATACAGGTGTTAGTGTTTCTATATCATGTGAGTTTCATACTTCATACTTCAACAGTGCCATTCCTAGTACTAGCAGCTGAGGCCCTGATAAATCCTGATTTATATTTCTCTGCTGACATCCTCTGGCTCCCTCTGCTGGTGTATCTGAGCACCTACACAACCAGCAGCCAGCTGGTGAGATATGACACTTTGTACTTACTGCATCATGGAACATGTGTCACCTTTACTGTCTTACCAGACTCAAAGCCAAAGGGATCAGGTCTTCAGTATCACCTTCAGGTTAGGAATTTGATTTGGTGCGATTTGAGGCTGCAGAAATGCAGTGAAGGGTATGTTGCAGATGTTTCTTAAGAAGTATAAGTTGCAATACTTCAAAACTTAAAGGAAGGTTCCAGTGTTTTTAGAAATCAAGATCAATTTATTATTCATAAGGAGCAGAACTCATTCTGCGAAAACGGCTGTATCAGCTCTGATCATCTGTGACTCTCGATGAGCTCCGTCAGAGAAGAAAACATTCATAACATTATCAGGAATCTACAAACTCAGAGCAGAGAAACCTGCATATCAGGGCTCTTGTGTGTAGTTGGAAAAATGTGTAGAGATGTGTTTACAAGGAATAGAGCATGGCTGCCCAAAGTCGATCCTCCACAAGGTTCAGTTTTGCCCTGCCAGATGTGTCGGGTGAAAAAAAACAAAAATATTTAGAAATGATAGTATGTTATGAGTCAAAATGCTCTTCGAATATGACGGA
The DNA here is from genome assembly GCF_904848185.1 of Acanthopagrus latus. Lineage (NCBI taxonomy): Eukaryota > Metazoa > Chordata > Actinopteri > Spariformes > Sparidae > Acanthopagrus > Acanthopagrus latus. The sequence goes on from NC_051039.1 coordinate 12,433,440, forward strand.
TCAAGAATTATTGATTATCTTTTCATAATCGATTCAGTCCAATCAGCAAATTTGGATCGTAGAACAATTTGTAGAATCTTAATAATAAAGTAGGTATTTGTATGGAAGTCCATTCAGCCGGTTAAAGATGAGAGAAAAAGATGAAAACTAAGAAAATGAAAAAAATATTCTCATGAGTCATAACTATCAGATAATGGGTGGATACGTAAGAGAGAGAAATTATGAGATGAAAAGTTGAAATCACGAGGCAAAGTCATAATTATGAGATTGTCTTTTAAAGTCGAAATTACGAATAAAGTCATAATTATTATAATTATGAGATAAAAAGTTAACATGTATCTTGTAATTATGACATACCGTGGCAACTCATCAACGCTCCAAGTTTCCATGCATGTCTTTTCTTTAACTGGCTGAGATTGGCTTCATTGTGTTTGCTGCTGGCCGGTGGCCCACCGTGAAGTTTCAGTTTTGGCCCTCTGAGGGAAAAAGTTTGGGCACCCCGGGCATAGAGGGTCCAGATATGTGGGAAGGGTTAGCATCCAGAGTTGGTGCAGTCATCCCCCATCAAGGGACCAAAATTCAGGATTTTTCTGCCTCTGCTGCGTTTTGTAATTAGCCTTCTTGCAAGTCCCCAAACATTATGAAGTGCAATACTAGATAACTGTTGAACAGTAACCCCCCGTTAGACACATGCAATCACTTTGATTCAAAGAAATCGTGCACACCGTCATGAAACGCGCCAGGCAGAGCATCACGTCTCCCCCGGCGACACTGTTTTACCACAGGTCCCTTAACAAGTTGTTCATTTGAACCCGGCACACTCCATTTGTCACAACAAGCAACAAGCCCCGTCTCTTTCAACACAGTCTTAACAGTCGAGTGTGCAGCGGAGCGCGGTGACAGTTTCCAGGGATGCTGGGCCGGCGTTTAAAATTCAAAAAACTCTCGCCAACAAGGAGAGCTGCTTTTTTTTTCCCCGCTCTCCGCTTCAAAGTCGGAAAACGCTCACGAGGACTTGTGTAGCTGCATATTGTAGTGACGATGTTCCGGGTCAGTGTGTGTGAGATGGGTCGTGGATGTCCATTTCTTCATGATCTTCCAGTACTGATTATTCTTATTATCCTACACTGGTCGGTTTTCACTGAGGGGAAATAATGTTCAAAAGGTGTAAAAAAAAAAATAAAAAAAAAATAGACACAATAGAGAAAACACAAAGCACTTGTTGATTTTGAGTTTTAGACAATCCTGCCTTCGCTATCAGCTACTCTGTACATAATGTTTGTATAAAAAATGAAAAAAAAAAACAGCTACAAAAAGGAGAAAAAAAAAAGACCAACATTTGATGTTATATAATATTACGGTCTTACTTCTGAGTGGAAACGGTGGAAGTTTACAGGTTGTTCTGTAAGCATTTTCTCTCCAAAGTTGAATGAAAGATAAATATAGAGAACTATATTATGTATAACAGTAGTGTTGAAATTGCAGTTGTGTATTAGATACTTTATATTAAATGTGCATCAGAGTCATATAGAGATGGAAATTATTTAAGAAGAGGATAAAGACGATTATTCAGCTATTTATTTCTATAGAAAAAGAGCGATGTGTATAATGTTGGCATGTTTGTGTTCGAGCATCAATCATTAAGTTGCCTTCTTAACTGTTCTGCTACTGTGACGAGAAAATTATTAGATGTTTAAAGAGCTTTGATTGCCTGCAGGTTTAATAACGTTTCTCTTTATTTGATCCAGTCTGTTGTTGCACTAGTGAGAAAAAAAAAAAGAAGATATTTCAGATGTTTATTATAAGAGTGTTGTTTTTAATGTTCAGCTATTTCTCAGTATTTGACAAAAATATGATGCACTTTTTTTCCTGAACACTTTTAATCGGCCTGCCAGTTCATCCGTCGGCGGGACGAACGCCTGGCCGGCGGGGTTTTTTTTTCTGTCGTGGTAATGAAACCAACACACATGTTCGGTTTCATCGGAAGGGAGATCTTGGGGGAAAGAAAAAAAACAAACAAAAAAATGAGCGATTACATATGAACTTCTGTGACTCAACAGACGTGCGGTTAGCCTCTTTTCTCTTACAGCGTCTCTCATATCTCATCGGTTGGGAAGTTAACGATTGAAACCGATTCAACGACATTGAAGTGCATTTTTTCCCGGTTCATTTGCCAGACGACCTTATGCTCACCTTTTTGCATTCGTTGCTGTCTTTTTGTTTTCAGCTCTGCATTATTGTTACTGTAGATTTCCCGCTCATACCAACATTTACATTTGCTTTATTGTGAAAATGGACCTGCTGAAGATGTTCCAGAGCCTGTGAGCTCTGAGAACTGCAGACTAGAGGTGCCAAGTACGCCAGAATATAACTTTTTGGCTTACATCTCCATTCTCTGCCTCTCCGAATATAAAGCAGAATAACTTTCTGATTTATTTATTTTTTAATTCAGAAGCTGAAACATCACTTATAAACCAGGTGTTTCCTCAATTCATTTCCTTATTTAATACTTCAAAATAAGTCTTATTCCTGCTCTGTTGCAGTAAAACACCCATGTATATCATACAGTGCAATTAAAAAGCGGTGTCTGAGTGTTCATGTACCTCTCTGTACATATTTTATGTATGAATGATTGTACTCTGCCCATTCATCTGAATAGTAATTTACACATTACCTCAACACTTATCTGGGCAATTAAGTGTGCGTCTGTCTTTGTACTCATTCATTTCTCGACTGCCATCGACAGGTATGCCAATCGGCCCGCGATCTTCATCCATGTTTCCTACGAACGACACAGTGGATTCTGTTTGCTGAAAAAACTTTCCCGAAAAGACGATCAGCCTTCTGTAATGACTGCAATAGATGGAAATGTTTTACTACTCATTTTCACTCATTTGTTGTCATCAATAAAATTGCTTTAAATTGTATTTGCTTGTACTTTCAGCTGATTTCTATTACAGTTTTTAAAAAACAGCCGTAGGCCACGTCGAATTCATGATGGAAGCTTTTTTCACACTGAGGTCTGCCTGGTCTGATGCAGCATCTAGACGGACACATCGCCGGTAAATCCCCTCTATGTGATTTTTCTGAGGAAGTCTCTGCACTCACAACACTTTGCTGAGGTGCACAAAAAAAAGCAAACACTGCTTATTATGTTGCAACTTTACATTTCTTAAGGTTGAATTTGATTATTTTCATTGCCACGAAGATATGCTTATGTTCTGGTTAGGTTTAGGCACAAAAAACAAAAAAAATGTTTGGGTTAGGGTGATACATTTATAATGGTCATGTCATTAATTAATCCTATTAATTCAATGAAATATCAGTGCACACCTTAGATGTGAGAGTGATTAAAACCTGGAGGTGAAATGAACTGCATGCAATGAAACTGTGATTAAACACTAGCTAGGAAGTGGTTGAATGCTAACTTTAGATAACATTAGTGAAAAGGTGTTGTTTTCAGTTGCTGATCGATCAACCAGTGAATGACTAAATTCTGTCAGATCCCCTACATTTATAAAAATCTTGTAAGCTGGACACAGTAGCAAAACATCTGATCAGAATTTGAGCTCAACACCCTGAGTGTGATGTCAGAGGAAAAGGACCGCCGTGTGAATATGGTCCATTTTACTCACAGTGGGACCGCAATTTAAAAAATGAACATCATGGTGTATTGAAGACGAACTGAGGGATTGCAACCACTCCTGAAGAAACTGTCTCCAAAAGTAATACATCGAGTTAGGAGAAATCAGGACATTTCCTCATAAGCTAACATACAATTGGACTTGGAACCGGTGAGGTCGCCCCCTGCGGGCCGTTAGAGAGAATGCAGGTTTAAGGCACTTCTGCATCAGCTTCACTTTCCAGACCCAGAATATTCGTACATATCAACGGTACCTACGCTCTTAGAGTCATTGTCCGTACCCCGTGATGGATTCGACATGAGCGTCTTTATTTATCCCTCACAGGAGTGTTGTACTCCTAGAGAGTTTTGAAGGTCTCTGTCTCAGAATTTACCACATTTTAACCTCTTCTATGTCTCAGGCAAAGACCATTCAAGACCACCTCCGCAGGGATCCCACTGAACTGTGTGATACATACACACATAATTCACCTCGGCAATGCTTTCTAATTATTTTATCAAGATGTTTCTCATGATGCACGTGAGCAGCACATGGTAATATAAAAGGGTAATGAAGGAGAGTTGTAATCTGGGCGTTTTTTTGTTATATGATTGAGGATCTTTTAGATCAATTTACGGATTGCCTATGGTTTTCTACGTGTCGCATTTATGGGAAGTGTTTCATGCTGTGTGGGCATCGCACTGGTCTCGGTCTAGGCTCGGTGTCAACCCATCAAAGTCTCGATCTTGTCTCAAGTCTCTGTACTCTGGTCTTGGCTGTGGTTTAGATGATCCTGACTACAGCCCTGCCTCACAGCAGGAGTCTGAGAGGAGGGCGTGACCCGACGCTGTCACATGTCACATGAAAAGAAGGCTGCAGTGATGATTTAGTGGTGTTTGTTCATTACTTCACCACTGGCACGTGGCAAATGTAAAAATACTATGTGATGTGGCCTCTTTTAAAAAACTTTAGCGAACACTGAGTAACCACGTAACTGTGAAAGAAGCCGTTAGTCAGTGGGCAGGAGATACAGGGTTTTTAAACTAATTCCCTTGTTTTCCGTCGCTAATTAAAACTTTCCCACTTCTTTTCAGCCTCTGATCGTGTGTGTCGCTGAAGAAGAGGATTAACACAGTTGTCCTGCAGAACGGAGGACTGGGTTGAGGTCTGTTCTCACACCATCTGTCACTTTGGCACAGCATTATGGAGCCTTTTTTTCTTTTCCTTTCCATGTGCACCGACTTTTCTGCCTCGCTCGCGTTGATTCAAATAGATACCGACATGGTGATAGTATGGAAACCTCTTCTTGCCCGCGGTCGTGCTTTCCTGGAAAATATTCACGAGGAAAAAGAAGCGGACGCGGAGGAGATCTCGTCCCCGAACTGGAAAGCCCAAACTCGTCTCGTTAGATGATGATAGAATTTTTATTTTGTTAAAACCTTCTCAATTTTTTTTTTGTATTGTTTCCATAATTTTTAAGATGACATAACGTTACGTACAGAAGGCACTTACAAAAACAAAGTTAAATTACAGATGTTGTTATCATAAACATTAAATTACTGATTAACTTAAAAAATAAAAGAACATAACGACAGAATGATAAAGACGAGAAATGACAGCACCATTGGCAACTTTTGAAAAGTACATCTCAAATAAAAATTTTAGCATGATTCGAATCTACAATACAATAGAAACAATACTCATTTGTTATCAATGTAATAATGCCCGAGCTATGCCTTTTAAGTATAACTTAATCATCAAGATAAAAAGCTTAAATCTCAACAGTTCTGTATTTTGTTTTTCACTAGTCAGAGGTTCGTTTTATTTTTTACATATTAGGCTTTGTGGTTTGAGCTCTGTGCAAGTCCTGGTACATCTCTGTTAGGCGAGTGGCCTCCCTCTGTCCTGACAGCAAAGCACCATGGGTAGTGGAATAGTATTTTCTGTGGGTGGCCTCTCCAGCGAACAGGACCTGTAGAGGCTGAGGGAGAAAGGGGAGTGGAGGAAGGGGGAGGGTAGAGTAAGAAGGGAATATAAGCAAAGACGAAAGGAGAAAAGGAAGCCAGATTCAAAACAAAGATCCCTCAGCGTCATCCCGACGTACTTTTGGCCTCTCGCACAGTCTTTTTTTTTTTTTCTATTTTCAATCCTTTGTCAGCGCCTTTACATGCAACAGGCTACAGTAACTTTCCCCGGGGCTCTGACAGGACTTCAGCAGAGGAACGAGTCATGCCGTTCCTTCAGCACTGTCAAGTGAGCACACGACCCCCCCCCCCACCCAGGACGAATCAGGTTTCATGGGCTAGACTTCTGGCAAGGGATCGACCTTCATAACCCTCCGACACCAGCTGTATTTGCTCTGCATGTGCTGCGATGTGACATGCTAGTGATGACACCGCCGCATTAGCCAGATGCTCTCAGGGTGCGAGCAAAGGATTGTAAACAACCGAATGTGCAGTCAGTGAAAACACTGCTGCAGGGGGGAGTCATGTCTTAAAGCTTTCTACACCATTCAGAGTGAATACTGTGGTGACACTTTGTAATAAATGGTAAACTAAACAGTTGCTTAAATGGCTAATAAAACATTTTTATTGTTTTCGCTGTGCTGTCGGCAGTGGCACTACGATTAACTTCGGTGTTTCCAGCCTGGTGTTATCATCCGTGCCCCCGTTTCGAAGACTACTGGGTTGATTCAGTTTTTCCTCAGAGTCGGAAAATGACGACAACAACGGGACGAAACGTAACTTTACGTAATCACTGAGTCTGTAAGAGGAACGGATTAGTTAACCATCCCTTTCCTGGGAGGTTCCTTGATTGGTGGCAGAACCGTGTTGTGAAATGATAGCAAGAGAAAACTTGTCTCTTGCCAGTTTAGCAATAAATCTTATAAATCAATGACTGTCTTTATTAAGTGCATTAAAAATATTTATATTTTATATTTAGCGTAACTCTTCATTCTACAGGTTCCTTATTGTCCCATAGTCTCCTAGAAGGGAACCGATCTGGCACTGTTAATTCAGATTTCTAGGACGGAATGAGAGGATACAGGTTAACGACACATTCACCGCGTTTACATGCGATTGAGGATCCTGCTTTTGAGTATATTTGGGATACGGCGTTTGCACGGAACAGGAGATAACCTGGTCATTCATATCTCTGATTGCACGATCATTATAGAATCCACTTTGAGATGAAGATGAGGGTTTTTTTAGACAGAACTTTAGTTTAGATTTAGTTCCAAATCAAGAGAAATCTTTGTCGAACAGCCAAAATTAGCCTGGGTTTGTCCAATTGTCTTTCGAAAGTGAGTGTCGTTTCTCAAATAGTTTTTGGTGTACGTCAGGTTAACAAAATAAGACAATGCTATCGTTTTGTCCTAATCACTATCATGGGGACTCAGAACCTTTCCTGAAATAAACATTTTATTTCCAATGCTATTGGTCTGGATCATATGTTAGAGGGGTTCCATTACTGTGTCCGCCCCCCTTTTGTGTGTGTCTCGTCTTGTAGTTGTCTTACCGAAGCCTTGGTGCTGTTGGCATAAGGGAGCGGCATGGCCAACCTCTCGCAGTCCTCGCCGCTGGATCCGACCCTGGTGAAGGAGTAGGAGCCTCGGATGAAAGGGTTACTGCCCCACGATGAGCGCAGCACACGCCAGGGCTTTGGAATGTCAGGGTTCCCTGTGGACAGACAGACGGACGGACGAGGGTGAGTCGAGACGAGACAAGACAGTGGAGGGTTCCGTACGTTACATTACAGAAACAAACCAGCCGGCTAAGAATGGGCCGGCTGCGGGCCGAGGCCTTTCAGCACTAATCAACTGGTGACCTTCTGCGAGCAGCGAGTCTATATGTAATTAAGCAACAGCTGAGGGGATTAAAGAAAGTTGACCTAAATGAGCAAAGCGTGTGAATGTGTGTGTGTGTGTGTGTTTGGGGGGGGGGGTGTCATTTCTGTGTGTGATTTACAGACTGTATCTATAGGAAGCCCACTGACCTCATCATGAAGTGACAGTCGCTGCTGTGGTTTCTGCGCCCACTCTCTGACCTATTTCTGAGGCAATCACTTCACTGAGTAATAATCTGAGCCTTTTTCTACCCGCACATCCCTGATCTGTTGGTTGCTGGATGACAAATAGTGAGTCAACCTCAATCCATGTCCTGTCTCCTGTTCCAGCCAGTGGTGCAATCACCTTGAAACAGGTTTTGTTTTCTTTTGTACACACAGGAAGAACTACCTCTTGAGCAAGAAGTGATGCGTTTCAAATAACAAACCGCAGCAACACTGGATTTAAAACACAGAACCTGTGCCGTCATGTGTGTGTGTGTGTGTGTGTGTGTGCGTGTGCGTGCGTGCGCTTTTGCATCACAAGACAACCAGGGACTGATGGGTTTCATCTATGCATTTTGTTCTTTCATGGTATTGACACCAAATGAGTTAGCTGCTGCTCACTGGACACAAAACCGGCTCCTGAGTCATGCAGCAGATATTCCTCTTATGGATAAAAAGGTTACTGACGTCGCACCTGATGACGAACAAACGACCCAACCCGAGTCGTGGATTATGTGAGTCACTGAGCTGACAGGCTCGGCCTTCCAAGGCTATCATGTTAGTTTTAGATTACTGAGTCTTTGTATGAGCTTTACTGGGAGGGAGTTATTGAAGCAGTGGTATCTTTTACAGAAAGAAAAACAAAACAAAACACTTGTCATTGTGAGAAGCTCTTTGGTTAGTTAATGTCACGGTTTGTTTTATTTTTGCTTTGTTGGTTTACTGTTTAATTTCGTTGTTATATCCTCATGTGTCTGCTCTCTCACTTTGTCTGCAGATAGCGATTTCAAATAAACCAGTCAGAGTATCTAAAAGTGTAGATAAATGCAGCACAGTCACCGGAATACAATTCTCTACAATTCGTGACTTCTAAGCCAGTGACCACAATTAAAGTGTGCATTTCGACACCACTGGAAATTTTTTTAAGGAGGCCTCAGGAAAATTTCCAGCTGCGTTTGTGGCAACTAAATACTGGTGTTTTTAGCAAGGCCCTGACTGTTTGTGGCAAAAGCTGCTATTTTAAGCCAAAAATGTAATTCTTCCTTAACCTGACCAGACAATCAGCACAGTGTTGTCACAACATGAAACAGAAAAATGAGCCCAAAGAAACGTGAAGTTGTACATTTAAAAGTTTTAAAATGTGCATTTTTAAAACTTTAAAACTTTTTTTAAGTTTTAAGTTTGCATCACACCATGTAACCATGTAGGTTAAAAAGTAAATACTTTAAGTAGTGTTTGAGAAGAATACTTTGTAGTTTTACCTGTCTATAATCTTAATTGTAGTAACAGTAATATAACTTGTAATTAAACAATATTTCAGTGATGTGACTGTACGCGTACTTGAGATTTTCAAGAGTCTTTCCTCGTCTTTTGCTGACATTTATTCTGGCTAATCAGAGCGTGAGAACGTCTTCACTTTTCTAGAGAACCCACACAAGCTTCTGCGGTGTGAACAGGATGTACGCTGCGTAACGTTTGCCCACAATGCTCAGCTGTTTCCTCTTATGTGCACGTCCTAACCTGTGAAGCGCCTCAGCAGCTCAGTGCAGGTCTCAGCTACCGTTTCGTCATCGCAGCGCTCCATGTACAGCGCCTCCTGCCCACAGATCCAGCCGCTCAGCATGTAGCCGTAGCGCTCGGGCGGGTAGAGGACGTCAAAGCTGCAGATCTTCTTGTACCACAGCTCCTCGGGGTACGCCAGCTGCTCGAGCTGAGCCTCATCCTCCCACACGAACTGGATGCTGTTGCACTCGGGGCTCCAGAAGGGCTCCTCGAACTCTAGGAATATCTTATCGGTGGTGCTGATGCCCAGCTTCTCGATGGCGAGCACCTTGTCCTCGGGCAGCGACGGGGAGAACATGGCCTCGTGGTTCCCCTTCAGGACGCCCAGAGACGCCGTGACGATCACGTGGTCGGCTGCGATCCACTCCTCGTCCTCGCACTCCACGTAAATGGGGTGACCGAGGATGAGGGGGTCGTCGTGAGGTCCGCAGCTGTGGTTGTTCTCGTTGTGGTTGGAGTCGCTGCTCTTGGCGATCACCTCCTGGTGCTGGGCTGAGTAGTTCCAGTGGATGCAGCGGACCGGTTTGCTAAGGCAGATGGTGCGGGAGGGGATGTCCTGGGCCAGGAGCTGCACGATCTTCATGAAACCTTCAGGAATGACGTAATGTGCACCAGGGATCTCTGTCCACTCGCCGAACTCGCTCAGAGACACCTCATCCATACTGGGGGAGCTGCTTTCACAACTCTCCACCTGAAACGTGAGAACATTTCAACACAGAGTCAGTTATATTCTTCCTGTGTACCCCCGCAGCTTCAGTCTGACTGAACATGTTTTAACATGTCGGGAACACATATGCTTCACTGAGACAACACCTGCTGGTGGTGCGTTATCGGAAAAAAAAAAAGCAAAAATATGTTCCTGCTTCTGGCTCATTAAATGCGAGCCAGCATCGTCGAGGTTACCTGGTGGCCACCGTGCCTCCGTCTCTTCACGGCTACATTTTCACAACATGTTTCCTGTGTTAGTAAGTGGGCGGGAGTGTATGGCGGAGCATTAATATAGCACTCACGTAGATATACCGAAAGTCTGTTTATTGTTTGTTCTTAAGCCTATAATAATCATGAGGATCAGAGGAGGTGAAACAGTATCGGTAATTTTACAGGTAGACGTGGATATGAACACACACACACAGACACGCACACACACCTTGAGGTATTGTTGAAGCATGGACAGTTTGAGCTTCTTGGTGCTCTCAGAATCCTCGGGATCCATCGTGATCTTCTTGCGCACCACGTCTCGCGTGAACACGCCGACGCTGTTCTGGCTCTCGGCGCAAACTGGCTTCCCGTTCTGGAAGAACTCCTGAGTCAGCTCGTACACCTAAGGATGGAAGACAAAAGTCAAAAGGTCAGAGATGGAGGGCATTAAGGAGGAAGAGGAATGAGGAAGGATGTAAAGAAAGCAGAGGAGGGCGAGTGAAAGAGGGAAGAAACCTCGCAACTAGTTCAGGGCAGATCAGGCCACTACTTTGATTGTTTCAAAGGGCAGCGCGATGGAGAAACACCACAGGCTGCACATTTAAGAGAAACGCAGCCAGCTGCTGCAAGGGCAGGACCTCGTTAGGAAGAAAAGAAAGATGACGGCAAGTAAACAGACTCAGAGGAAATGTTGCTTCATGGACAAGATGCAACTTGAATGACTTGAATGTTCTGTTTCTGTAAAGTTGTCTCTATCTTGATTGTGGTTACTGTTAAATACTGTTAAGTCTCTGCTCAGCCAACAGAGAGCAACAGCAACCCGGCTTTAAACAAAACTTTGATGTAACTCTTGAGGATTTTGAAGTTTTTTGATACATTAATGAAACAATTAGTAGATTTTGTGATTTCATGGGTCAGAACATTGACATGTAACAATTTAAAATTGTTAAAATTGTTTCTTCTTTACGTATTAATTCTTCATTTACCCTTGATTCGGGTCAGACGGTGTTGTTTTCTTAGTGATGGTAAACTGAATTTTCACTCAGACAAAAAATAAGTATTCTGAATTAATCAACTTGGGCTCCTGACAGCATTTTTTAAAAATGATTCTTTGACATTTTAGACCAATTAATTGATTTAAAATAAGATCAATCAAAAAGTATCTACAGTAAAGTAACTGCACATAAAATACAGCTACTGCTCAAGTAGAGAGGAGGTTTAACGGCTGCAGTGACGGTCGTGATGTGGTTATGGAAAAACAAGGTGACGATAAAGAGTGGAGCTCAGAGTACAGAATGACTCACATGCTGCATATGATGGTGACCATGAAGATCATCAATGTGGACGGCAGACATCACTACATTGTGTCATTCGGGGCTGGATGACATCACAGGAAGTGGTGAAGTGAGGTGACCCTGAAGGCCTTTTTGATTTTCTTTTTTTATTACGTAAGCTACTGAAAAACACACACTGGAGAAAGCAGCATGGAGCCGCTTGTCTCAGTTAGCTTCACAACATACAAAGAGAGCACAATGAAGACAATAGCTGAGAGAAAAAGCTGGAGGAAGATGACTGACATGGCTGCTTAATGTCCCAGAGGCGAGGATATCTCTGAAGCTACCGCTGTGCCTCTGAACGGGGTTTGGCGTTTTTGAGAATATTCGTCACACGGAGGAGACGACATGTGTATTGAGGTCACGCAGAAAACACAGATGCACAGGGGTTAATGAGAACAAAACGTGTTCTATACCTTCCCTCTGTAACTGCTTTTCCAGACGTGACCTACTTACAGTGAAACAGCCGTGCTCCAACAGGAGCTGCTACAGAGCAGCGAGCAGGGAACTGGACGGAGGGAGACGGCTAATCTGTTCAATTCAGCATGGTGTGTTGGATTTGATCTTAAGATGGCTGACGATATATATATCTAATAATGTTGTCACGGACGTGTTGTGCCTTTTAACATTGTCATGGTCCTGAGTTTCGGTCATTTCCTGTTTTATGTTGAAAGCCTCTCCTCGTGTGTCTCGTTTTACTTTACACTTCCTGTCTTTGTCTCATTTCCTGCCTGTTTTCTGTGCTCACCTGTGTTTCATCTGTTAATCAACCTCAGGGTAATTAAGTCTGCGTTCTGTGTCTGTTCGCCTGGTCCTGCGTTAGCTCCACGTGTTCCCCCGTGTTCCTGCTTTTGTTCCCCCATGACTTTCTCTTCTTATTCTTAGATTTTTGTTTCACTCTGTAGTTTTTGTTTGGATTCTCTTTAGCCTGGTTTCGTTACATTTGTACCTTTCTACTGAGATGAAATACTTTCAGTGTCTTTGCGTATCACTTGAAACCCATCTCCCGAAGTTCAGTCTACTGTTTGCAAAATGTTGGGATCGCCACTAAATTTTGAAACACAGTTTTATAGATTTGAACACTTATTGGCTGCAGAGCATTAGCTTTTAACTTCTGGTAACTATGGCTATGTGACATACCTTGCATATTGTAAAGAAACAGTTAACCCTAAAAATGAAAATTCAGTCATTAGCTACATATGCTAATGGAAAGCCCGGCAGAGTTTTGAAGTCCAAAAATAATTTCTGGCGCTTCGCAGCAAAACAGGTATAATCCAAGTCTCCAGAAGCCCCGAAGTCGCAAACTGATTTTAAAAGATTAGATTAGATTAGATTATTTAAAGCGAGCTCTATGTTTTTTGTTGTTTTTTTTTTTTTTATTTTAAAACAAGTCTCTGTCTATTTCAGTTGTTTAGTTGCTGTGAAGCTCCTGAAATGTTCAACCAGCTCTCCATCAGCGTGGGGGTGAGTAGATAGTGACTGCATTTTCATTTTTGGGTGAACTGTTCCTTTAACGTTCTGCAGGCTGAACTGTCAGTTCATGTACACATTCAGGTGTGCACATAAGCATGAATTCACATGTGTACCTGTGAGCATATGTGGCCCCTTACCTCATTGTACAGGTCACTGAACTCCTCCACCAGGTCCTTAGGGATCCTCTTCCCGGCGTTGGTCTGGTAATGAGCCACGCCGTTCTTGGCGTACAGGCTGATGCGTCCCACGCTCCTCTCCTCGTCCGTGGTGTCCTCCAGCAGCCCGTTTTCCTCCGCCAGGTGGTACACTGGGTTCCCATTGGCACCATGGATCCAGGTGGCTCCAAGCTCCAAAGTTGCTTTGCCTACAAAAACAAAAACAAAACACACACACACACACAGATTACTATGTATTTCACAAAAAGTGGTCTCTTTCATCCCAGCATCTCCTGAATGAAACTTTATATCTGTCTGCTTTTGTAAAGGCACATTCACACTTGAGTGTTAGATAACTGGCACGTTCAAGAGAGGGTCAACTCTATTAACACACTGCACCCTGAGGCCCACAGGACCACCATTAATTAAATATTCTTCCTGAGGACGATGCCATTGCACACTGTATGTTTTGTGCAGCTGTTTATATAATAAAAACAGGCCACTGCGAAGACAGAATTGGCAGAAATGCATCTATGCTTATGTAACGTCTAAGTGTATCAACATGCATTTACATAACAGATGCAGTTAATTGTGTGCCTGACATATGGCTTTATATTAAACAGTGTTTCTACATGTGACCTCTTTTATGGTCCGTGAGCAGATGCTGATTTCATACTCCCTTGTTCTCGCCAGTTGAAAGAACTCACATAATGGTAATCACCGACATTCAACCTTCGTCGGCCTGCAGTTCAGCCGACTTTGTTGGGAAAATCTACCAGCGTCGCTCAAGCACATCAGCTGAACAACCTCTGTTATTTCCCTCGGAGCCAGACATGTGTCCGATCCAAGTGTATTAATTCAGCTTATTAAGGGAAACAAAGTTGATGGAGCGATTGTACGGTTGGCTGATTGGACTGTTTTCTGAAAAAACTGTTCTTAGATATTAAAGATAAAACTGTTTAGTGCAGCACGGCTCCTAATCATGTAACTTGTATCAATAGATTCTTTGTTCATAAATCAGCCGTCCGCTGGTTCTGGCATCATGTTAAGCATTCCCAGAGGAGTAGGTCCTCTCATCTCATCCTCTGCAAGACTGCAAATGAGCATATTTATGTATGTATGATTGATTGATTGATTGATTTAAAGTCGATAACAAACCATGAATTGCGATATATTTAGAAAAAAAAACGTAAGAGGAAAGTTAAACCCCCGTGTAGTTCAGTGTTCTGTGAATGTGTTTGAGATTCAGCCTGCATGTGAATTAATGCACTTCACTCGGGGTTTAGACTGTAGGTGTTGGACAGTGATTGATTTTGCACACTTGCGCTGTTAAGGCGTCATAAAAAAAGTTGAACACAAAGTTTAAGGCGACAACAAGTAAACACAAGGCGCATCCTCTCACCGTGCTGAACACTTTGAACTCTCCCGCCGACGTGGTCTGATGCCTCTAGGACAGTGACATCCGTGAAGCCGCTTCTCAGTAATGTCCTGGTCGCAGCAAGGCCGGCCAAGCCAGCACCGATCACTACTATTCGAGGCTGCCGATGTGTGCGTAGGCCGCTACTAAGAGGATCATCAGTGCTGTCTGAGGAAATTTCACAACTTTGCATGCCGTCCAAGCTCCTCTTCGATATAGTCTGAGGACAAAGGAAAGAAAAAGACCCAAGTTAGATGTTAATATTAGCAGAATATTGAGTGAAAGAGAGATTTTTTTATTGTCTATAAACGACACGTAAACCCTGAAATACCTTGGAAAAAACATACTGTATCCTTTGATGCAAGTTATTTCTTGACTGCTACCCCGCTGGTTATTTTTTAGCTACTGATCACCATTGCTGACGCGGACTGTTAGGTTGGTAAATGTTGCCCACATTTAAGTTATTATTAAACTCAATGTAAAGGAATTTTGTTGAAACATAACAGAAAAAAATCAATACATTGTGTTCTGTAACTATAGAGCACCTGATTCTTATCACTGGAAGCATGTCATCCTTCGCCCGGCAACCCCCACCCGGACACGTATATGGTGGAATCTAGCCGTAGAGTCAGTCTCAGGCCCACAAGATGTGGATCTTATCCACATACGCTGCTATCTCGCCAATGTGAACCCAGTGTACCTCCTGCCATGTAATATATAATCTACACGATAACAAATTATGATAATAGGTTAATCTTGTCAGCGCGACACATTATCTTGTGCTCACAAGGTATCGGGCTTGTGAGCACAAGATAATATGTTGTTGACTTATTAACTTGTTCACAAAATATATACGCTGTAAAAATGATGACGATGACCTGGATGACTGTACTGTACAGAGTTCAATCAGGTCGTTAAAGAAACGGTATCAGCATTTAAGATGACTTCCCAGCAGGCTTTGTTTGAGACTCAAAACTGAAGAAAACTGTGAAAGCTATCTGATATGTAATGAAAACACTGCTAACCATGAAAACTTTTAGTACTGAATTCAGTCGTCAGCGCCTCACACTTTGAGACTGTGAAAGAATTAACTTGGAAACGTGTCATTTCAGTGGTTACGGGCCCCCTTTGGCACCCTGACTTGGTGTTCCCCCCTTGTCAGTGGCCATGACGACATCTCTCATTCACAAAGTTGATGTTACTAAGTTGGGTAAAGTAGGTATTTTAGGTAGACTCAAATGTAAATTAAGTCCTGTGAGTTTCAGAAAAGTTGAAAGAAATTGTAAAAATTGTGTTGACTCAACTAAGACGATCCTGTAGGAAACAATTTTTTGTTTTGTTACGTAAACCAAATAATTTAAGTACAACTGAATTAATATCAAGTTTACAGGATGAGAAAAATGTGGTTTGAATCATAACACACCGTGTGGAAAGACACCATACTGTCAGTGTTTAAATCTCATATTTCAGTGCTGGGAGGCACACAGGCTAAATC
The DNA here is from genome assembly GCF_904848185.1 of Acanthopagrus latus. NCBI lineage: Eukaryota > Metazoa > Chordata > Actinopteri > Spariformes > Sparidae > Acanthopagrus > Acanthopagrus latus. Next base: position 12,449,468 of record NC_051039.1, read on the forward strand.
CGCCTGACCTCCACTGTGGAGCCAGAAATCTCAGAGACGTATCTCAGAACTTGGCATGACTAGATACCATTTTGTTATATGAACCGATCCTTTAAAGAAAAAAAAAAAAAGACCAATGTACCCTCAATCTTGGCGCAGATAATTTGGCTTCTTTAGAGCTCCTGTGTCTCATTAAGTGCTTACTACACAGAAGCCTTTTACAGCTGACACGTTATCAGCATTCACCCGAGTATGACCTACATTTACAGCTGTATTTGTAACAGATTAACTTAATTAAGAATCTTTTTACATGACGTGACTTCATTATTCTGTATTATTATACCTGCTGTTGTGTAACCTTTTGTACGACGCTGTTGAATGAGCCCAAATTAGGAGTCCTGACACAACCTTGTTATTTCTGTAACAGAACAGACAACGTATACAATCAAAAACTGGATTTCTCTAAACATTGTGCTAAAATGTATCCAGGGACACTAACAATCAGAGCGAAGAATAACACCAAACACAAGCAACCTTGTTATCCCAGCACACAAGGCAGCTTGCTGTGGATGTATGGACAGCTGTGTGTGAGAATCACACAGTGGGAGTCTATTCAGGAGACACCCCTGTTGACCCAACAGAGAGATTTACAAAGAACAGTAATGGTAATTGGCCGTAAGTGTTATCTGTGAGCTTTAAATATGAATTGGGTCTGTTTCTTTCCACGTGTGACATGTAGGAGAAACAATATCAAGTTCTCGGAGGCTCTGTTACACAACACACACATGCACACAAACACATGCATACACATGCTCCCTGCTTTGTTCCCACAGCAACACTGGACACAGGGTAGTACATATGGTGTAGAAAATACACACTGAGTTTCCTCCTCGGCGGATCTGAATATCTAACTCGAACTGGTGTGGCGCCCTGTTCATCTTAAAGGAGGCAGTTTATGCTAATTTCCTGGTTCATAATTTTATTTCGGGGTACTACTAGAATGCTTTAGTGCTCAGAAACACACCAGGCTTCTCATGTGTTCCTGCACAGCGGCACTGTCCTCTCCTTCTGTCTGAGAAGCTTTGTATTAGTTCTCGTCTCTTTAAGGCCCCTCCTCCTGCTCTGATTGGTCAGCTCACACGCGCCTGAGTCAGCACCGCTCGCCGTGTCTGCGCTCAGCTAGGTTTGTGTTTTTCGCCTTCCAGTTAGTTTCACTTCGACCGTGAATATAGGTATAAATTGTGAAAATGTGATGGGTGGTGATGGGTGATGTCACAAAGTCACAGATTTAAGGGGGGGCTGCTGACGAGGCATTTCAGGGGCAGTGTTTTCTGTTGGAGTTGGTGTGAACTTTGGACTTTGTTAAGTAACACAGAAAGAAAGTAAAAAAAAAAAAAAAAAGAAGAAGCATAATAGGTCTCTAAATTATATGAGGTCCTCTGGCAGGAACTCTACAAATCAAAGCACTGGGACTACAGATTACTGTGACCCAAGATAGAGGCTATCATCACTTGCTTTGAATCTTGACTCAACTTTTGAGAAACTGTGCTGTTAGCAAGTTGTCACTCCTGACAACGCAGCTGGACGAGTCACATGAACAACAGGCGCTGACAAAGAGGAAGCAACCGGCCAACTCTGCAAGAAAAGATGCTTATGGGTGACATATGTTGAAGTAGGAAGGAAACTGTGGTGTCAGTCGAAAGAGAACATATGGAGGGATTTCGGTAAAGCCCTATAGGTTCTTGTTTCATACTGACCTCTTACACAGATCTTGATTACAGCTGCTAATCTGGACGGGTCAACACGCAACATCTGACTTCACGACCCCTGTCCCGAATGTGGGTCGGACACGGCACAGATTTATTGAACGGGCGTTTCTATTAGAAGTGTCATTATGAATACAGGAGACAAAACCTGCCTGCTGCTGCCTGAGATTCTGTTTGTAATGGAGTTTCCATCATCTCATTTCCAAGTGTTTTAGTCCACTGACCCATATTTCAAAACTGACTCCCAAGACTTCCCAACACATCGCTGCTAAACCACAGACTTACACTGAATTACGTCTTTCTAAGAGCCAAATAAAGCCCAGTTTCAGTTTCAGTTCTGTGTCTTACCCCTGATACCGGCTGTGAATGCTTTGGATTAAATCTCTGCGGTGAGTACGATGTTAATCATCAGCTGGGTTTCCGGAATCTGACCTGAAAAGTCGATGCAACACCAGCATGAATACACTCATTCTTGGGCTTCAGAGAAAAGTACAGGCTGATGTAAGATGATGTTGGTTCAACTTGTTCTTGTGTACTTTTGTAACAACTATATTAACAGAGGAATGACCTTAAATCATCTATCCCGTCAGATTTTTTAAAAATTAATTTGACGTCACACAATCAAGCCTTCCAGTCCCTTTTGCATCTGAGCATTTGAATAATTAAGGTTTTATAACTTCGGTCGTGTGAAGTTATATAATTGCTATAGAGTAAAAAATACTGATATATGAAAATATTCCCCTGGGACCAGCTCTGTCTTTATTTATGTATTTATTTATTTATTTATTTATTATGTATTCATATTCAGTTTTTACTCAGAACGTCTTGTTGTTGGGCTCGGCCTATAAAATAAACCTCGTTTCATTAGGATTTTAAATGAACGGACGGATCTGATTCAGGGACAGCGTCCGATGACTTCACCCGCTGGCCTCTGTGACAGATTGTGCATCACTCCCCTGTGGTTGCTTGTAATTCCAAGGCTGGTAAATACACTCGCCACATGCCACCACTCCACGCTTTCCACCAGCACCACCGCAGATTAATATGTGGGGCTGGCCCTGGATAGATAGACGGATCAGGGTGGGGAGGATGAGGAGGGAGGGAGGGAGGGAGGGGGCTGCTGCTGACCTAGAAATGGCAGTGCAGTTCGCCTGTCGGTGGCCTTTTCAGGAGCAGGACCGGCCTTGAGCGGGAATATCTGACATTACTGCGTCATCTCTCCAGTGTTGCTCTTTCCAGCTGTTTCCACACTCGCATCTGCATTTCCTGTATCAGTCCCATGTGAGTATCAACATAGGGTCAAACATTTTCTACATCATAAGAAGGGGGAAAAAAAAAAAAAAAAATCCAGTGGAGCCTCAGGGCTTTGTGCCGAGGGCCAGACATTCCACACTTCTTTCCCAGCTCCACTTTTCCCAAGCTGGGATGATGGAGTGGAGACACCACCAACACCACCGACACCACCACCACCACACACACACGCTCCACTGCTGTGCTACTGTGCACCACACTGGTTGTTTTCCTGAGTTCCCTGACACTATTGTAGTATTTCCAAAGACACACATAAGTGTCAGAGACTCAGATGAAAAGGCTCAATATGTCAGGGAATCAGAAATCCACTCTGTCCTTGTAACACATGATTTTTTTTGAGCTGGCGTGTGACATCAGACGCAATGCTCCGTCTCTTTTGCAGTCAGCTGGTATGCATATTTCAGTTTCGTGTACGACTACACTAACTGGTTTAAATTGGGCATGTGGAAAATGACAGACTAACAGCGTAAGATAACGTAAGAGAAGTTCCTCGAGGGTGGGAATAAACAAAGAGAATTTTTTTTAAAAAAAAGAATTTTTAAAAAATCCTCAAATAAATAGGATGAAATAGAATATAAATGCTGTATACAGCAGATGGATCTGTGTGTGTACACCTGTGTAAACATGTGATATATGAGAGATATTTCCAGAGGCGCTTAAACAAACTAATACTAATAAAAACTAAATTCGCTTTAAGGCAAACTTTAACTCTTGTGGTTGTGAGTCTATTGTGTGCCCTGATTTGTGTGACAGGCCAGCCCAGGGTGAGAAACCACAAACTGTTGTCTTCTGTCACTGTGACATGCTGCACAAAAAGTTGTTGACTGTGTGTACTCCCGGTCCAGCTGCGCCTTTGATTATCAGAAATGTATAAATCATTCACCAATGCCTTATAGACGCATTACGAGGTGAGGTTGTATGAAAGAAACCCGGTTGCACTAAAATCCACTTTTAATAAACAGCAAGTTCACTTGCAGAGCCCCGGACACAGACGGGATTAAGCATATTTTAAAGATTTTCTCGTTCCTTACCTAACCTGACCTGTTTTCCTACATGTCAGCTTGCTTTAAAGTGGTGCCAGAAATGTAAAGTAGAGTAAAGACATATGACTCAAGACAAAGAAGGGGGGGGAGAAAAAAGAAAAAAAAGAAAAAAAAAGAAAAAGAAGTGTTCGACGTCCTCTGTGTCTTCCTATAATAACACGCTGTCGGGCTCTATATGAAGAGCGTCTGCTGCCACGTATAAGCTGTGATGCCAAAGTGGCAGCAGTTCGACTCAAAGCAGGCAACTTTCACTGAGAGACTCCGAGAGCCCCGCTGATCATCTGCGAGTGGAGGCGATAACAGTAACACATTTTAAACACAAAACCGTCAAATCAGGCGGAAAAACCACTCATGAAAAAAAAAAAAAAAAAAAAAAAACACAAATCCACCTTGTTCCAGACAAAACAGCTGGTCCCGTTACACGCACACACTCACACTCACAGCGACCCACAATAACGCATCGGTGTCAGTGACGTGTGCCTGTGATGTGCAGTACACAGGTTGTTTTCGCGCAGCCTTTTCTCCGTCTTACCTACACAAACTGTGCTGACATGTAGTTGGACGCGTCTCCGGGTCGCTCTCCGCGCTGATAACTACACTGAACCAGCTTCCCCCTCCCTCCCCCCTCCACCACCACCACCACCTCCTCCTCCTCCTCCTCACTGTGTTCACAGCGATGAACACAACTGATACAGCAGCCCGGTCAACATGTACCACCGCAGCTCTCACCATCACACCGTGTGTGTCTCTCTCCGCGATACCCTCCTGTGAATGTGTGTCGCGGTGTCGCGGCTGGTTTACCTGACTCTCCTGCTCTTCAGCTTTAAATCCTCTGAGTGCTCCGCTCTCCTTTGTGCCGATTTTCCCTCAGACCCGGCTCCGCTTTGTATTTATGCCTGGAAACCAGAAGCAGCCAGTTTTTCCCCGTGGCCGCTGCCCCCTCATTAATTAAACATGAGCAGCGATGACGACAGAGGACCAGCCCTCCTCTCTGAGTAAGCCCACAGTCACACCGCTGCCGCGTACACACACATACACGCACACATTCTGTATGCTACATGTAATAAACACACACGCGCGCACGCACACTGTATCAATAAATTATATATTTTTGGATTTCACATTTCATTAGACGGACACATTGATAATATCTTTGCCGTCTCACATACATCTGAACACGTCATGCACCGTTTATGTACTCAGGCCAGTGGTGGAAAGTAACTAAGTACATTTACTCAAGTGCTGTACTTGAACATTGCCAATAAATGTCATTTTATAGCTGCTTTAATCCACTGCAGGTATTTGAAAACTCAGTTTACTTGATCATTAGTCGATAGATAGATAGATAGATAGATAGATAGATAGATAGATAGATAGATAGATAGATAGATAGATAGATAGATAGATAGATAGATACTTTATCGATCTCCAGGAAAAATTAGACATCCAGTAGCAACATACAACTGACAACAACAAACATGACATGAAACATCTGTCGCATCTACCATCTAAAACCCCGCCAATCTAAAACCGTTAAATAAAAAATACATTATTCTGAGGGTCATCCTGCATGTACTTTCATTTTTTCATACATTTTGATAGCCTGAGTCAAATATTGTGCTATTAACAAATATATCATATTATAACCTATAGGCCACACAAACACATGAATTGAAAAGAGGAAAATAGGATTTTCTTCATCACAAAATTTCTGTCCTCATGAAAAAGCAAACACATGCTGTCAAGCGATGTCAGGCGCATGCCACGGCAACAGGTGGGGATATAATCTCTACAGTATCAGAAGCCTGCTAAAAGGGGAGGGAGCAGTCTTCCAAAAGCTCCATTATCAGTGACCTGAAACAAGGCTTATGTGTGTACAGAAGACCAAAACACATAGAAAAAGCTTTGTTTTAAGAAACCCCTGTGTTCGTGTGTACAGAACTTATATTATATCACAATAAACAATGCATAACCATCTGCTTTAGGGATGGACTATATGGCATTCAAAAAATATTGTGATATTTTTAGGCTGTATCGCGATATACAATATAAACCTCTATATTTTAAAATCTTCAAGGCACTTAACACGTGCAGGACTGGGAGACAAAATCAGATATCACAATATGTTTGACCAAATAGGCTTTACTTCTATATCGACGTTGCAACAATATTGCTGGTAATAACCACCTACTTACCCTGATGTTTCTGGACCTGTAAAATGAAAAACAGCCAGTCTGCACAAGACACATTTAACATTGTTTTGTTTTTTTTGTTTTTTTTACTACAACACAGACTGGTGATGCTGCAGTATCTGCATGTCCATGTCCTCTCTCACTGTTGATGCTGATGTATTATCAGCTCATTGTGACTTTATAGTGCATGTCTTGTTCACTTATAGTTTTAGTAAAGGCATTACATATTCTTCAATGACCGGAGAGAGAACAGCGAATTTGGTCAGCAGTATGCGTCCCAGCAGCCCACTCGCAAACTGAAACAGACATATTAGAGCCAAAAGGGGGGCAATCTGTTGTTCATTTGACAGGCATAATTGAAGTGAGGATAAATGATACAACACTGAGTCTCTCACCCGTTACAAATCTAGTTGTTGCGAGAAGATTATGAGAATATAAAGGTCGAAAAAACACTCTTTAATTTTCTGAATAAAGGTGTTCACAAACTCAAGAAAAAAAAACAGCAAGGAAGATTTTTCTTTTCTGATTAGCGTTTCTTTTGCGTACAGTGTGCTCCTTTAATATCGGATCCAATAATCAGTCGACCCGTAGTATGCATGTGGGTATAATTGTACTTTTCCTTAAGTACATTCATTGCCAGAAAAAAAATCCTCTGATACTTTAGTTCATTTAGTTTCAGAATAATTTCATTGGTGTATTCAAACAACTGGTATCCAGTAGAGCTGATGACATGGTGTCGCTCTGGTCAACTCTGGTTGACTCCCAGTTCATTTGCATTGTGGAGATATGTGAAATCAACAAACTTGTTTATCTTTGCTGTCATTTTCAGCCGTAACTTTAACATTCAAAGATTTATAGTTGAACACGATGGTCTGAACTTTCTCACGTCTCTGTTTCTTACCTCAGGCCTCAGACCTAAGGTTAGTGAAATTGCTGTGATTAATGAGAAATGACAGCACCAGACGTGCATTTTAGATGAATCAAATATATACACTTTGAAATAACATATTAAGAAAAAAGGCTGTTACATTTTTGCAAACCACAACAAACATTCGTATTGTTGCTATAGCAACAAAAAGAAGAACATCACAAAGGGAACATCAAAGCAGAATGTATCAAAGCATCAGTGATGTCATTCAGACATTCTAGAATCTTGAAATAGTATTAAGGAGCTTTGACTTTACATTTGCCATTTGTGCACTGACAACTGTTTGATTCGGACACACTTTTCTTCGTTACAATGGAACGTACACAGAGCAAGGCAAAACAAGGCAAGAGAGGAAAAGCAAGCAAGAAGGGAGACGATCCAGAGGAGAGTAGAGGAGGAAGAAGCAGTCGGAGAGATCGCTCACAGGGTAGGAGAAGACCTACAAGCCTCAGCAGACAAGACGCTGAGGACAAACAGTGTAAAAAGCTGCAAGTCTCCAAGAAGGCCAAGCCTTCATTTGCTTCTTTTTCGCTTCACCGAGACTTGCTCTGCGATGAACCAGAGGAGCAGACTGAAGTGAGGACTGAACTTAGCAAGACCCTTCAAGACACATCACAGGAGATGAAAAATATGAAGAATCTGAAGTCAGAGGAGATCGATGATCTGAAATCACAGCTCCATACGGTCTCAGAGAGATTGAAGGCTCAGCTCCTTGACATGGAACAAGCTGAGCTTGAGTCTCGCACAAAAGCCGAACAGCTAGAGGCCGATCTTGTATTCGAGAGGGCTCAAGTTCAGAAGCTGAAGGAAAAACTAGCCAAGAAAGAGAAGGATGCTGAGAAGACCCGGGCTTCCCATCAACTCCAGATTGAGAAGCAAAGAGAGGAGAACAAGAAGATCGTATCTGCCCTGAAAAAGGCAGAGGATCTGCTGGAGATTGAGCGCCGCTGCTGGCAGCAGGAGAAAACCTCCCTGCTGGAAGAGACGGAAAAATCCAAAGCTCTCTTTGAGGCTCAGCTGGACGAGCAGAAGCACCAGAATGACACCCTCGTGGCTGCTCTGAAGGATGTTGAGCAGAAACTTGAGTGTAATCAGGTGGAGTGGCAGGAGGAAAAGACATCCCTCATTCAGGCCACAGAAGACTTCAAGAAGACGCTGCAGGATATGCAAGAGGAAGCAAAGGAGGCCGTGGAAAGATCCCAGGCTTCTCATCAAGCCCAGCTTGAGGAACAAAGAGAGGAAACCAGGAAGATCGCATCTGCCTTGAAAAATGTAGAGGGTCTGCTGGAGACCGAGAGCCTCAGCTGGCTGCAGGTGAGAACCTCCCTGCTGGAGGAGAGGGACAAATCCAGAGCTCTCTATGAGGCTCAGCTGGATGAGCAGAAGCGCGAGAACCAAACCCTCGCGGCTGCTCTGAGGAATGTTGAGCAGAAGCTGGAGAGTCATCAGGTGATGTGGCAGGAGGAAAAGACATCCCTCATTCAGGCTACAGAGATGATCAAGAAGATGCTGCAGGAAAAGGAGCAGGAGTGGGAGGAGAAAGAAAGCTCCATGAAGTCCCAGCTGGAAGATCTGCTGACCAAGAAGAAGACAAAGAAGAAATGGTACAGGAGGTTCATCTAGAGCCCAGATCCACGTTCAGGAACCGAGACAGACTCTAACACAAGCATTTGTTCTCCCTGAGCTACAGGTGGTTTTCCCCGGGTGCTCCGGTTAGCCAACCTTTGTTGAGGAAGAAATTCTTCAATGAAAATTAAGAAAAAAAAAAGGCCAAATTAGTTCAGGTGTGGAAAACTATCACCTGAACTAGTGAGGAGCTCACAAATATGCAAGAACAAATGCACATCACACACCCAGCCGTCCGAGGAGAGGGGATCTCTCTCTGAATTGCCTTTCCCGAGGTTTCTTCCCATGTCCACTCGAGGTTGTTCTGAGGGTCATGGGGAGTTGTTCCTCGTCTTCTTAGAGAGCTCGGGCTGGGTACTGGTTCCTGATCTGTACCAACATTGTCATCAAGGCTGAACATAACAATAAAATGAATTTGATGAATTTAATGAATTCAAATAAAACAAATTAGTTTAAAAAGAATAATAATAAACCTAAATAATGTCACGTTTGTCACTTGAACTACACACAGGTCATCTGACTGCAGAACCCGTGCTTTTACTTTGGATACTTGAATTACATTCAGCAGGTTACACCTTTACTTAAGAAAGGTTTTGAATGCAGGACATTTAATGAATGAATTCTATAAACTTATCATATACTGTGGGTGTTAAATCTTCATGTTAAAGTAAATAAGTAAATGCAGTGCAACAAAAAGTACAGAAATCATACCTAATTCGAGGTTTAGCTACTTTACACCACCATCCAACTGGAGAGGAACCAGCAACCAAGCTGTGTCTCCTGGCCTAAACCGCACCTCCACACCTCCGCCCACACAAAACAATCATTGACAATTTATAGAAACAATATATCCATTAGCAACACTATCAGGATTGTTTAGCAATTTGTCTGCTAAAAATATGTTTCTGGTGTTTTCTCACTGACGAGACACAGCGTTTTAAATTGATGATGCTGCCTGTGGGGGATTTGTTTCATGTTGTCGAGCAGGAAGTCCCTCAGGAAGCAGGCGCTGTTTGTTTTGGTGGGTTGACCCTTTAACTTTTTTTTCCCCAAAAGGCCATCCCCAGCTGTTTTGTCTACAGGTCCGAACCCATAAATCAACAGGAAGTCACAGGGATGATTCACTGGTGCGGTGCAGCTCTCGGATGTCATCAGTGTTTTTCTGCGCGTGTGTGCAAATAATCGCTGCAGTTCATCTTGCAGGTCGCCTCCCTTCCTGCGCTGAGCTTTTGTCTGAGCTTTGTTGAAAGACGGATGTTTGTCAGACAAGTGTTTCAATAATCAGCAGAAAATGGTGCAAGGTGCTACAGAAAAATAAAGACACTTACATCAACCGTTATACTGTAGGCTGTAGGGAAACGTGAAAACATTAGTTGAAATATGAATAAAAAAACTATATCATACACAGTGACAATTTTAGTGCTTTTTAATATAGGATGTCGTTACAACCATCTGGGGCAAAATAAACATCAGCCACTGAGGACGCTAAAGGTTTGTCCCTGGAAGTGTCTCTGGATATTCAGGAGTCTACACCTTTGAATTTTACTGTTATAGGCAAAAAATCTGAGCAGCTCTATTTAATATTTTTTATAGAATAGAATGGAAAAGAATAGAACATGTCTTTGTTGTCACTATACACATGTGCAGCGAAGTTGTGAATGGCTTTCTCTTCAGGTCAGTAGAAACAAGTACTGCAAAGTAAGAAAAGGAAAGTACACCAAATTAAATATTTACTAAAAACATACGCACATATACAGTAAAAAAAGAAAAACAGAATAAAAATATATAAGCATATACTACATACAGTAAAGGTATACACATTCACAGTGTAACAAACGATTTCAAAGAGGTCAGTCGCATAAATATTGAAAATTATATATTGATTGACGTTTGCGGGGGGGGGGTCATTCACAGGGTTTTCCCTCCAGAGACTTGGATTTGTTTTTAATTCATGTTACGTAACAAAGTTAATGTATGTAAATTAGGTACCTTGAAGTGATCGTCTTTTATGTTAGTAAGTGTTGGTTGCGTCACATATGTAACTTACATTACGAGACTGAATGTAGTTATTTAAACCAAAAGTATTTTCTTTCCTAACCTCGCTAATATTTATAGCATGTCATACTTTGTGATCTGTTTGCTCCGTGAGCTTCATTTTGACAGTCTAACCAGACGCTGCATATCGCTGTTATTGCTCACTAGACTGTGAGCAATTATCTGAAACAGCCTTTTGGATTATCATACAGGGAGATTAAGTCCACACCAAACAGTTGAACCAAATTAGGGGTTTGGGGAAATTTGCACTTATGAGCTCACTATTTCAGGTTTTTGAAGTGATTTTCAGTGTCACTGCTTTCACATGGATTTTAAAATCTGCTTCTCCAGAGTGCAAAGTCCTCTCAACTCTCGTCTGCTCGCATGCAACATTATCACACCTGAAATCTGATTTCCACAGAACCAACCTGACAAACAAAACAGCTTGAAGCAGCGAAAGAAGAAAAACATAAGACAGAGCACACTCATTACATATATATATATAAGGATGATACTTATATGTTTGATGGAGTCTGTACATCATAAAAGTCAAGATCTTGAAGTTCCTCTACGTAACTTGAATACATGAACGACTAAACATCAGTGTCCTGCTGGAAAATGTAGTGTATTTTTTTCAGCTAAAGGTATCCTGAGGAAGAGGTAACACTTCTCTTTGATCAGTGGATGATTGTTCCCAACTCTAAAATAGATTAAACATCCTCCCTCATGACTCTTTCACCACCTTCACTGACCTCTCATGCAATATTTGAACAATATTTATGTTCCACTTCTCATCTGGGAACATTTAAATATGTGTCGGTCCATGTTGGAGTTCAGATTCGAGCCTCTTGGTCATGTTTTTTCTTATTATTCGGCCCAGATGTTGCTCTTCTCTGGATGAATGTATTTCTTTCTACTACGATGGTGGTGTTTTTAAAGGTCAGCCTAATCATAATGCTTTGAATTATTTAGCGCTATGAAAATTTTTTGAGTGTGCTTATCCTCATAGACATTGTACTGAAACTATAGTGCGCTGTCAAAGACCTCATTAAAGTTCATCAACCTGTTTACAGCTCTGTGGAGGAACAGTGTGTGGGCAGAATACAAGCGCTTAATTACACGTATCAGTGAAGTAAATCGTGGTTTGGTTTTCCTCACCCATGTTTGAACATCATGTGGGCACATTAAATGCATTGATTGGCATGCTTAAGGCTTTGTATGTCAAGGTTTACTTGTATAATACCGTCCAAAGACAAAGCAATTCAATGCGCTTTACAGAGGACAGCAAAGGACGCTGAGACAAGATGTGAAAAGAGGCAAAATAAAAAGACACAAAAAGAAGATTTAAAAAGAATAAGAATGAAATCGCATCAAACCGAATCAGACAATATTTAGATTAGTGTATTTAACACTTGCCTTGTATTAGTAGAATATGCATATTAATAGGATTTTTGTTTTGACATGAGATGGATCCATACTGTGCTCACTGGAGCTAAAATTGTGAGGGCACAGCAGGAGAGCCTGCGGGTCGCTACAAGAAGCATCAACACTGATTAACCAGTCGGCCTCAGTCTCTTATTGACAGGATTACACAACAACATTACAAGACAGTTATGTCCTATCTATGCATTGGTCTGCTTTGATCACATGTGCCTTTGCTATCTTAATTACTTTACAGGGTGTCCCGGCTGAGGTGACGTGATCAGCACGTGAATATGCATGTGTCGGCTGCATAATTAAAAGTGCTGGAGGAATGCTGGCGTGGGATTGGTGGAGCGGTCGGATCATGAGAAAGGCCTCTCTGTTTGTTGGTCCACCAGTGCACAGAGACCTCACATTGTGAGTCCGGCCAGCACTGGGTTAGTGTATTGTCCGTGGTTTTCCCACCTCCCTTTCGCTCTCCTGCGCAGCCACGCACCAGAGAGGGGGAAGAAAAGTGGCTTTTCATTGATGGATCAGTTGGAACACACACAGGAACTCAGTGAAGAGGGGAGTCAGTCAGCTGGCTACAACTGCCTTTCATGATCCTGCGCCATTACCCAGCAACCAGCAACCTGCATGAATGCTACAGAGTGACTCATTACTGCCGCCACCACCAAGAAGGACCAATCAGAGTGCACTCACTAATGGAGGTTTTATTGTTACAGTGTAACTCGCTCAGTGGTCAGACTTCAAAGTCCGCTGCAGAGTTCAGTGCGGGACAGAGGGCATTCAAACTTATGTTAGAGCAAATAAAAACCTTTTCAAGTTGAATCTCGTGACGTTAAAACACATCTCCAGTAAGTAGACTTCATCCAGCACCTGACGCTTGCTCATCAAGGTGCTAACAATGGTGCTGTCGCCAAAATTGTAGACATATTAATGTCAAGAGTCAAACCGATCAGTTGTTAACAGTCCCCAAGATCAAATGTTGGCAGTTAGCATTTCTCCAAACCATCGATACATTCACATTTCTACGTCATTGGCAATGTGCCGTATTGACATTTCTTCAAAACACATTTAGATTAAATGTTTATGATCTGAGTTATGGGCGAGAAGGCTGTTAAGCCACAGACTGCAGTTCAAGACTGTGTTTCAACATTTGTAAACGTGACATCACTGGATGTTTTCAAAGAGACTTAGGGACAATTCCCAGCTGCACGAAGAAAAACCTATTTTTGATGAGAAGACAGAACCTTTCTAGCCCAGTTAGTTGCAATGAAAACACTTATTTTAAGACAAAACATGGTGTTTTCCTATCCCTACCCAAGTGGTTTTTGTGTGAAAACTCAACCTGGAGAAACATAAAGATGGAAATATCTGTAGTATGCAGAAATGTGCCAACATTAATTCTTTTGTCGCTCTTATCAGCTGTTGCTAGCTAGCTAAGTGGGCTAATGTTAGCTTTATGTGTTGGTGTTAAAACAATTCTTGTGAACAACTTACCTTTTAAGCTAATATGCCAACATGGCTAATATCTGCAGGGGGGTTGGGCTTTTCATTATTTATTTTTTCACTTAAGAATTCAATAAAATGTGATATATTGATGCTAAATTGCAATCAGCATGTAAAACACCTAAAGTATTTTAGGTCTGAGTGAGGTCCTCCCCCATGGCCCTCCCAAGTTGATAAAACCCTGGCATTCACAGAAAAATACTGACGACATTTCCTCAACTTCCTCAGCAGTAAGTACAGCCCTGTCCATGAAAGTATTAAATTACAGTAACTCTAGATTTAGTCACATCGATAAAAGGCACTCTCTGAGGTAAGGTAGATGTTTCACTTGATGGAAAATCATGTGTAAAGGAATTTCACCACCGACAAAAAAAGTTAGGTATGGATCACTTAAATGTGAAAGGCACAATAAACACAACATAACACTCACTATCATTCCCAGATACCAACTGTTTCTCTCCTCCCCCCTTCATCCCCGTTGCCCCTTTCTCCTTTCCACTCCCTTCTGTGTACACTATCACACCACCGGTTGCGCAACAGGTCTTGGCCAGAGGTCTGAGTTTTCTGTTGTTGTAGTGTAACAAGGAGCCCTGTCACAAAGTGTTTTTGCCAAATCCTTCCCCCCCTTCGCTGAAACTGATGCTCCCTTCCTCCTCCTCCTCCTCCTTGTCCTTTACTCCCTCCACTCTCAAGTCTCTCTCGATCACACATGTTAACCAGTAAGCTGCCTTTCCTCACAGAATGACCCAAAGGCCAAGCAGCTTATCCAAAGTCAGGCTGAGGAGTGGTACCAATGTGCACACACACAGTCTGAACAAAACATTCTCCACCCTCGCTTTATATTCTGTTATGTGTTTTCTTTTTTTCTTTTTTTTTTTTTTTAAAAAAGGCAAATATGTAGTGATATTGTTGATACATGGATCATAAGACCCATGTTTGTGCCGCTACTGTGAAAAATTGTTGCTCAGAAAAGCTCAATAGTGACCAAATAATCAGCAAATAATGGGGAGATTTCAAATGTTATATAGAGATTGTTGTAAGTGTGTTTGTTATCAGCACAAAGTTACTGGAGAAGTCAGAGAAAGAAAGAAAGAAAGAAAGAAAGAAAGAACAGGGAGAGGGCTCACTTCTCAATGCTTTACCTACATTTAACATGTCTGTGACCATCTACATGAAGACTAAAAGCATGTTCTCAGATGTGTACACTGCCACCTCCATGTTCTGGCTAAATTTAGCCTGACAGACCTCCGCTTTCCCTTTTAAAATCATCGTGATTGAAGAAAAACGCACGAGCAAAGACACGAGAACCCACTTTTTGATATTCGACTGAACCGCATCTTGTAAATAACGTTTTGAGAGGCCATGTTGCCTCTGCGGTTTTTCGAGGCATTGCTGCGCCCTCTCTAAGAATTTAACAAGGTTTAGCCTACAAATTGGAGGATTATGTGAGTCTACACAGCACCCACGTAAATCTGCTCTGGGAATTTCAGTGTGAGAATGAGACAAAGGGAGTGAGAAACAGTGGTACTTGAAGGAGCGCGGCTGAGCTGTGCAAGGCTTGCTTAAATTCATGTGAGACACTATGGCGCACGTCTACGCAGATTGTACGCCAAGCTAGAGGTATTTACGCTCTGTGCTTTGCTGGCTGCAGTAATTCTCCGTAACGGCAGGGGGAGAACAAACCAAACATTCGGTGAGGAAGAAAGTCGTTAGTGAGTGCTTGCCAGAGGAACGCAGCTAAGTGCGCTGGCCTATCGGTAATCACTGCTAAGACCTGTTTCTAGCTATAAAAAAGAGATAAAAGCGACACAAGTGACACGCCTGAATCAAAGCCAATCGTGCTCAAAGTGAGAGATATGATGACTTTTTGATGGATTCTGGTGCGCACATCCTCGCGAGGGGGACACTGTGTCAAATATAAATCTAGCTTGTAATAAACAAATCATCAGAATTTCATTTAAATAAAGAACATGAAAATATATACTTAAATATATACTAATAATCAACAATTACAGAAAGACTGTCTCTTATTTTAATTCTGTTTAACTCCATGAATTATGCTCATTTGATTTTTGGGGGGACAAAGACACCGAACCAAATCCCAACAGTAAAAGTGTTACTTCTTTCCTTCATCTTGTTTTTATGTTTTGTGAGTATTTTCCTTTTTATTTTATTCGTCTTGATACCAAAAAATAGATCTCATTACAGTTTTTGCAATGTTTTATATTTCCAAAGCTAAATCCAACCAACAACACATTGTCATTAGTCATACTTGCTCAGTTTGTCAGTGCCCAATCTGTTATTTGTTTGTCTTGTCTAGATGTTTGTTTAACCCAGCATATTCAATTCCTTGGTCCGTTTCCACTTCTCTCTCTGGATAAGCAGAACAGGCTGCAGCCCTCCTTGTACTTGTTTTTTGATTTGTTTTTCAAAACTAGTTCTGTCTGGTTGAATGGAGGAAACAAATTTGCAAAGAGGACAAAGAAAAAATGCTGAAGACACATTTAAGGTCAGCTCTTCTGGTTTCATTTGTAACTCATGCAAAGAGCATCATGTTTGTCACACTTACACTTCGGTGTCATCTATTATATGCACCCATGTCATTTCAACTGGTTTAAGATATAAATTTTTTTTTTTAAAAACTGAAGAGTGAAAAGATTGGTAAAGAAGTTGCTGATGTTTGTGGTGATTTAATTCTGCCTTGGACACACTCCCTCATCCTATTTATTTCAAGCTCATTCAAATATACAATAAAGCAAAAGGAAGAAGAGGATGTAAGATGAGCTTTGGGTTTTCAGGAGGTCGGAAGCGGACAAAGATAGAAATGAAATGAAGAGGGAGGGGCGGGATGATAAAGATACCAGCTTCCTGCCTTATCTTTGGCCCAAAGAACAAACAAAAAAAAATAGATGACGTATGATGATTACTGTATTGTCCCTTTAGGGTGTCTCATCCGGTAGTCGTACAGTGAGGACATGAATGGGATGGGAGAGATAACCCTCTGACCTGACCTGTACACATGAAGGGGTTATTTTAGAAGTCCAGGAAAGGGATGAGGGACCAGCGCCCTGACACAGTCGGACAAGGTGCGGACAACATTTCTGAAGTTTTAGAAACACTAGACAAAAGGCATGGAAAGGCAAGGTGTTACAGATCAGAAGTTGCGGCCTTGTGAGGGGCTACAGAACAACCTTTAAACACATTTTATTATCTCATAAGGTTGATGTTTAAATGGACCTGCATTTCTATAGTGCTTTTACAATCTACATACTGCTCAAAGGGCTGTAAAACACTGGTCATATTCACACACTGATGAGGCTGCCATGCAAGGTGAGAACAGCTCATCAGGATAAATTTAGGGTTCAGTATCTTGCTCAAGGATACATGAGATTCAAGGAGACCAGCAGCCTTCCGATTACTAGACGACCCGCTCTACCTCCTGAGCTACAGCCAAACAAATGGCCCAAACACTTCAAGAAAGTCCAATATTTAATTGTTTTTTGCTCAGTTTTGGTCTCCATCAACTCCTGAGTAAACAATCTTTAGCTGCTAAATGCTCCAGTAGGTTCACCATCTAGTCATTAACTGTATCTGTGGGTAGGTATTGCAGATTCAGTTAAACAGAGCTGAATAAAACCAAACATACAAACAAAAAAGCAACTCTTTATGTTGCAACTTTTATGATTCTTTAGGTTTAATGTTCAGCTTTGTGTTGCAGCGACAACTCGCCCTCGTACCCAAATGACTCAGTAGGTTGCTTGTCACCGTCCCCCTAAACAACATACAGAATATCACCGTTCCCCTCCACAACATCACCACTGCAGCCTGCCAGTGACACGTGCACCAGACCTTTGTCGCACAGTCAAGGTTAGGTTAGGTTTAGGTTTAGGGTTCAGGGTTTAGGTGAGAAAACTACTTGGTTAGCTAGATGACAACAATATGGTTTGGGTCAAAATCCCCATGTTATTTTTGTCTTTTCTGTAACAGACATACCAATGTTGCCTAAGTAACTTGCCCACATCACTTTGCTATGTGACTTTAAAAACCTCACTGTTGGCTTCTGGTTTCATACCAAAGCAGTGGTTTCCTGAATGAAACTCCTGTGCCTATTCGAAAACCTCATACCCCCCTTGCTCTGTGAACTTCTCACTCTTTGTACTACTTCTCCTCACTTCCTCCTCTGCAACTTTAATGATTGCTACAACCAACAGAACTCATGCCCAACAACAAACAGGTCAGTAGGACTTTTTTTTTTTTACCCAATGAGGATATGCTCTGAGTCAACACTTAGCTTATGGTCTAGGTAGATTAATAGAAGAAGGGATATGAAACAGACGGTAATGCAAAAAACAATGCTTTTGGGTGATACATAATTTTTAATTCCCAGAGAAGTTTATTGTTTCTGTGTGTGGACATCATTTTGTTTTTGTTAAGCTGTAAAATATCCTTCCCATATTACATATGAGTTTTAGTCAACCGTCTTAACCACATTTGAGGGATCACATTGCCCAAGGTCCTGCTGTTAAGAGAGATTTCTCCAGATCTCGGTGACAGGTGATCGGGAGCTATTGGGTGCACCTGTGATCAGCTGTAACGGGGTTGGAGTTCCCCCGCTCAGTTGGTTGTGTGTCTTCAGGGAGTCAACACCATCGGTTGTGTTGTTCTGTCTGTCAGTTTCTATACATTTTATTTCCCCCTTGTTCAGTGACTCCAATTTCACCTTTAGTTTTTGGGTCCTGTCATTTTGTTCGTCTATCGTTTTGATAGAATCAGTCAGTGGCTGTGTGTTTTATTTCCGCCGCCACCTTCGCTCTGATCCTTTTTGTGATTCATGCAGTAGCACCTGTCCTTCAGGTTTTGCTAAGGTAACAACTGTGGGTTTGTCCGGGTTCTAGGGGTAAACCAGTTTTTAAGGAATTTGTTTATTGTTTCTGCAGTGTGAAATAGTTTGTTAACTGCAGGTCAACTGCAAATTGCTCGCCAGTTTGAATCAGAATCAGAATTCCTTTAATGTCCTGCAGACGGGGAAATAACAATAGCAATAGCGAAATAGACAATATGAAATAGACAATATAATTAAAAAGGAAAGAAAATAGAATTGGATTTACGTATATACATATTTACATGACATAGTGCAAGAATGGACAGTCATTTTTTTATATACATATTTTGAATGTGTTTAATAAATATGGGTGATGAAATGAATTTGTACAGACTATTGCACAGTGCAGAATACAGAGTGAGGTCTATATGGAGCAGTGCTGATTGTACAGTCTGACAGCAGCAGGAAGGAAGGGCCTGCGATACCTCTCCTTCACACACTTTTCACTTGCCATTGCAGTGACAGCAGGAAGTGGGAGAGATGCAGTAAAACAGGCTGTGGTCACCGGTTTGTTGGATGAACTGATCCTCACTGACGAATTTGAACCCAAATCAGGAAGAGTGGATGAGGACGGTGACAGTGAAGGGAGGGTCACCGAACCAATGGCTTTTTGTGACTTGTGCAGTGTTTTTGCTAGTTTCCCAACTTGCGACCCCTGTCCTTCAGGTTATGCTTTCTGGGGGAAACATAACACATGTATTGTACATACAAGTCTGAACATATCTTTGGGTTGTGGAAGCATAAAACGAGACCCCTCTCTTCCAGCAGTGACTGGGCTGTATATGGAGGTGATGGGAACAGCAGAGTCTGATAATTCTCTGTAATGACAGTAATTATGAAAATAAAGATTAACGGAAGCTTGAAGTGGTTTGAAGTCAAATGAAAACCAGTGTTTGATGAGGGGATAACAGTGTACAAATGTATTTAATTCTACCGCAGTCTCTCAGACAAATTGGCACGTCATACAATGACACAATGCAAAGAAAAGAAATGTAGCTGTTTTTCAATTAATGGTCCTTTTAGCATACTGAAGATGCAGTTGTGCAGTGATTGCAGCAACCCTCCACCATGCTCGGCTCCATGTGAGATCAGCAAACACACTCTTGTTTCCATCTCGCCTGTGTTTGTCACTGGATACGCCGCATCGTCACAGGCGAATCTGCTATGTGTGTCTCAGCGGGAGAGCTGTGGGAGTTATGTGACCGTGGACCTCTCCTGTTACAAAACACAGACTGCAGCCGCACAACCTTGCTGATTCTAAATGTCACAGAGACTGCAGGAGATGCTGACTCTCTCATGTCCAAGGTGGCTGTTCATTTAATTTTCAATCCGAGCTGGCAGACTTGTAAACACTGAACAAAGTACTGTCTGGCTGTGGCTGATTTGTAACAACGGCTGCAGATTTGTAGGCAGAAGGGTGTTGACTCTGTGTTAAGGTTGGTTAATAAACCACAATTTTGTGAAAGAAATGCATAACATTGACATTGCGCATCTCTCAAAGCCAGGAACAACATAAGAAAAAACAAATAGTCAGAGCATCTGAGGATTATATGCATGTATTGTATTCAGCATTATGTCACTGTAATACATACTTAATAGACTCACTGTTCTGATTCTACCACTGCTCAGTCAGCTTCGGATTATCTTAGGTTGTCAGAGATGGCTGTTCACTCAACAGGATTTATTTTGTTGTTACAAGATAGCATGAAGCCAAGCAGATTAGCTACATCAGTGAGCCACTGATGCAAACACGAAAGTAGTGCTCGGCCTGAACCAAAGTATTATGCAACACTTTTTTTTTAAAATTTAGGTCTTTGAAATAAGAGGTAGTTAATACAAGATAACACACAGAAGGAGACCAGATACCCAAAAGATTTTATGCTTTTATAAACGAGCAGTGACATTTCAAACGATCAAAGTAGTCCAGTGTACTGGGGTGAGGAGCTCTGCTTCATCCGTCCCAGTAACAACTCTCATAACTCAAGTGCTATTTTGAACAGTCCTGGACACAAATACACTAGTCCAGTACCTGAAACATAATCATGACATTTGTAATACAGTAAATGCTCCGGAGTAGAGGTCATTTTCAGGAGACTCCACAGTTGCCCGAAAAAAAGCCCCACTCTGCCCTCTACCGCTGCTCAAACAACAGTCCAACACAGTGCAGCTGAGGATGACATGAATCACTCTCTACAGCCTGCTTTCAATGAATAGAAAACTGTATAAGTACATAAATAAATGTAAATATTCAAAAAAAAAAAAAAAAAAAGCACAACAATGGGTAAAGACAACAATTTAGGAAATATCTCATAGGCTACATATGATAATCTGACATACAACACATAAAACAGGATTATTATTATATAAAATCTTTTATATACATGACTTTATTTTTTCTGTATCTTTTTCTGATTCCTTAAGTGACATTGCATGAAATACACCACATAAACATAATTTCTGAGTGTTTTTTGAAATCTTTCACATACTGTACTTTGGAAGCAAATGAGCTGATGGTGTAACACACACTGATCAACACTAGAGGGTAGCATATAAATGTTAATGTGCAAAAAGCAACATTCAGCTATTACAAATTGTTACCTCCCAGTCTCTCAGTCGTCTACATAGTACAGTATGTCTGTGAGATGAAAATGACGTGAACAATTTAAAGGTTAGTTTTAATGTTTTATTTGTTTTTTTCTGGTAGTTGACATAAATCTTCAACTTGAAGTCCTGAAAAACAACAGGGTGTCACTGAAATATATGTGGTGGAGGTAAGACACTGCAGGGAAACAATATGCAACATATCTAGTAGATGTTTGGTGGAGTGTATAATCTGCTCTATTGATTTGTATTACAGTAAGTGAACTATGTGTGTTTGATTGTGTTATAGTGCTGTGTTACTGTAAGTGCTGCTGAGGAGCTTTACTGAACCTGCTGCTTCGGAGACAGAGTGCAATTTTCCTCATGGTCTCCTCATCCATCCTCTGTGCACAAGCTGTCAAACAGTTACGACTGGACAATACAAAACCACCATTATATCTGTTTTAATGCAGGGATAAGCACATTTTAAACTTTCCCCGTCATATCATTTCTTTAGCAGCTTGGCTAGTGTCAAAGGCCAAAACAAATTTGACTGAGAAAGCCTGATATGTGGTATGAAGAGGTGGAGTAAAACCCCTGCTGTATCATCAGTTAGGTAGGTTTGGTAACTTTGTGATCCAGTAGAAAGAAGTCAGTTTTTAACCATCTTCAGTCCTGCTGGCAAGTGGTGGGGGACACATACAGTTTCAGCAGAGTAACAGACTTTGACACAACACTGCCGATCTCTCTCTTGTTTAATCTTGGTTTCTATCACACTGCCTCCTTCATCAGCGGAGTTCTTTTTTTATTCCAGTTGTTTTACTGTTACCTTGGCAAAAATGCCTGTTTGAAAAAGGCTGACTCTCGTGCACCTGTGCGATATTGTGTTAGAGTTGCGGAGATGATACATATGGAGGACCTTTATTTGGTTATTGTGTGTTTCACGCTTGGGATTGTCACATTGTTGATTCTGTAATAGACTAAGCTACGCCCTACTGATGCACCCTCATACTGATCTTCATATTACTCTGGCCAAAAGGCATGTTTCATACCATATAAAAGAAGCCTCTTCATCTGAGCCCTCGTATCCTCTCAACGTATCAAATCAAACTGATTTTAAAAAGCTGATGCCCTGATGAAGTTTTTCTTGATTTTTTTTTTTTTTTAACATTTTATAGCCAGTTTAACTGGTATGGCAGCATTCATGAAGTTGCACCATTCTTCAACCTGACAGCGCACACATTTGCAAATTAAATATTTGTTCTAGAAAGAACCGGAGACAACAAGATTACGATTATGGACCGTATGCAGTATGTTTGATCCCAGAGAGGGAAATAGTAAACTATCATTACTTCTCCTGATGAAGCAGCTATCATTTTAGGGGTGCCAGATAATAGAAGTGTTGTTGAATGCATAAATTGCCACATGTTTTGCTTTTTTCGATCACTACTTTTTGTAACTGAATAAAATGTCAGTATTTGTCAGTTATTACTTTGACCGACGGCAGAGTCAAAAGATACATAATTACATCTCCACAAATCTCATTTTGTACCCTTTTGTGTGTTTGTGGTGCGGAAAACACAATAGCCTATTATTAGGCTGTGTGGTAAATCACACAAGACAGTATTGTATGTGCAGGAGCGGACATAATGGCCATCAACAGACTGAAGGAAGTGTAACATGGTGATTATAAACCTCCTCTCTCCAATTCTTTCCGAATAGTCCCTCCATTCAGTCAGTACCAAGCAGCAGCCTCCTCCTGCCATCCCCTGGAAGGGAAGGAGCACCAGTGCCAGTCTTGTACCTAGTCTACAATCCCTCAATGGGCCTTTGTGGATGCTGCCATCCTTCCCCCCCGGACAACCCCCGGCGGCCCATTCAGGAGTGTCACATGGCACTCCCACTCTGCACCCATCTCACAATGCAGCCCCTGTCATTGGCACCTCATTGACATGCACTCATAGTGATGTGCATTGGGGAATGGTCGTGCTCCTCCACTAGTTTCAAAGGAAATGAAGTGCCGGGCTGGGTGGCCAAAGTGTGGCTTCCTGGATACGGTATTCATATTTCTTAGGAGGAAGTGCTCAAATGTGTGTATGTGTGTGTGTTGGGAGATGGCAGTGAGTTTCAGTTAATGTGTCACACCAACCTCCCACAACCTTCAACTGTCAGTTACTATGAGAAAATCTTTGATTGTTGTAAATGTTCACCACATGATGTTGCTCACATCTTACAATGAAGGATGGAAGTCAGATTTGAGTCTTAGTGCTAGACTTTTATGTGGAAACTGTTACCTTTTCATATGAGAGATAAAGTAAAAGAAGGATGGTGTTGATCAGGAATGAAGACTCTGGCTCCAGACCTCAATTTCACCTTCCACATCTCATGAATCACATTATCAGGCTGTAGACATTTGTGATTTTTTAATCTTTGGTTATCCCAAAGACTAAGCTGGTAACTAAGGGTGACTCTGGAACAGAAACGTATCAAACCTTTTCTTTGAAAACTCTAAATATTTTTTTTCTAGGCTCATTGCTTGTTTAAATGTGTTATTGTGATTGTTCTGGTATTCTGGTTTTGATGTCTGTGTACTTGCATAAAATGATCTCATGGTTTGTTTGTCAGCAGGATTGCACAAATGCATTTCCATGAAACTTAGGTGGAGGATGGGTCTCACTGTTATAGGGTGTCACTGAGATAACAGAGAGAGAGGTGTTTTTAGACAATTTTGTCAATTTCTTTTCAGAGAAATATTTGTGAATGTTAATGGAAAAAAAAGATGTATTTAGTCGGCTGGTATCTATGAATGCTTTTCATGATCATGTAATGTGTGAGAATTGAACATTTCCCATACCCACATAACAACAACTGAAACATATCATTTTCAAGAGCATTTCTACATCGAGTGAGTGATCAGACGAGTACAGCTCTCTCTTGGACAATCAGAGGTGAGCTTGCAGCTCTCAGCCTCCTGCCTCTTGGTGGTAATCTTGTTAAATGTGAGCCGATAAATGACACTGAGTCTTCGCGGGGCAGGCAGCGCGGATTACTCCATCGTCAGTCTTTCAAAGCTGAGATGAGTGTTTATGTCTAGGTGTTTAATTCAATGTGGACTCAATGGAAGTATCTGATGTAGTCGCAAATCTGGTATATTTCATACCTAATACCACAGAATGAGGGGCAAATTGTTGGCTGATATTGATGACATTGGTTCTCTTTGCATCGTAGTAGAGCACAGAGAAGGACGATTAAGAGCTGACTGTGGCTTAATGTCAGAAACTTCACAATACAGCGGCTCTACGACATCCATATTTGACTATTAGCTAATTGTAAAACGCACAGAAAAACTTCCAAATAGCTATATAAGACAGGCTGAGTTTCTGTTGTAGTTTAGTGTTTCGATTAGAATTAAGAGTATATTATTGTTCACACATGATCTTCAGCATACTGGGAAAGTTATTCGTGGTCCCTTCAATCAATAATTAGTCACTGATGGTGTCTGAATTGCCCCCCCCACAAAAAAAGCCTCTAAACCTCAAGGTCACATTAATTCACATTTGGGGTTACATTATCTATCTTTGTTGTGAGCTCATTTTGTTCCATCCCCGCACATGACGTGTTCCAGAACAAACTGACTGTGCCTCCATTTAACAGTAAATGCCCAAAATCACATGAAGGGGACAAAAAAAGCCCTAAAAATAACCATGACGTCCATTTCATGCAGTTTTGAGTTGATGACTGCCATTTGTGTGACTGTCTTTCTCAGCCGTCTCCACCCCTTACAGAAAGAGTTGAGAATCACCATCATCCGTCATTGAGAAAGGGCCAGCAGCTCACTACAGCAGGCAGACATGAATAAACACTGCTCCCTGCTTATTGTAACAACTACGCTCAAAAATAAAAAGTTCAATTTAGAACCAGTGGTGGTTCTCAATGGTGAAGAATTTAACTTTGTCTTTTTTTTGTTTTGTTTGGCGCCTATAACAACATATACTAGTGTGTTGTTTTTTTTTAGATGGTTCTTAACGGTGTATGTACTTTTGTACGGACATTTATATCATCCTCATTTCCCCATTTACTGTGATTTTCTGTACCTAGATGGCTGCCATGTTAGCGTTGGTGAAGTGGGAGAGGGAAGATGTAGTTCACTGAGCGGTTACATACAAAACTAGCCAATATTTTACTGTAATTAAGACAAACAGCGACTTTCTTGACTTGACAAATGAGCTTTTAAATGAATTTTCTCTCTCCATTCACAACCATAGAAAGTTGTTCTTTTCGAAATAAGGTACCATGGCACAAAACTATTAAATGCCACAGACTAAAATACTCTAAAGTCTGGGTGAGCGGCGTCAGACAATGCTCGTGTACGCAGGGACCACTTTGTCAAACAAGATGGCAGCCATTCATGTTGCCTTTAATCCGATGTTGTTGACCCAACCTCGCTTGAAATAGTTGCATTGCCCAGGACTTGCATAGTACGCCTTCATCAGGCTAGACGTCTGGTACAATAGGAGGCCTACTGGACTAAATTATTTGTGATATCGATCGCCTCCACGCCAGGATAACCAATCAACCTGTGCGGAAAAAAACACTTTCCCGTAAAGTGTCGGGATCATATGTACCAACATGTCTAGACATTTTCTGCTGATACCTGCAGGTCCATCTAGGACTTTAGCATATTCACTCTCCTCCGTTGTTCTTCACTTCCTGCCCCCCAGTCGAACTTTCTCAGGATCATTAACTGCAAACAAGCTACAGACTATCTCAGGCTGAAGTGCTTTTTGTTTTCTCCTGAAGACAAATGTGACTAAAGCTCAGCTGAATCATCCACTGTTAAACTGGAGGTAGCTGTCTCCCTGCTAATTTCATCTGATCTCACCACTGAAGAACCAGCATTGGTTCCAACTTGAACCATTATTTGGTTCAGGCTCACCTCACAATCAGCTACGTGACCATGTGCAGCATCCCCTCCCCTCCCTTCCCTTCCCTTCGCTCCTTCCCTCCCTCTCTCCCTCAGCATCACACCCCTCGTACACGCTGTCCTCAAAACCTCCGGCGGCACTGTACGCGTCGGTCTGTGTGTGCTGAGCCGTCAGGGAGGAGGAGGAGGTGGGATCTAAGCTTCTGGTGGTAGTGGGCTAGTATACGTTGACGGGCGAGACGTGCAGGTCGTCATTAACCGCGATTCTCACTGGTTGTTTTGGGCCCATCGCAGGATTCCCTCCCCCCCAACCTCCCCACGCAACATCTCTGCGAACGACATACACTCATCCACCGCTGTCTTTAATTATCGCCGTTTTCCTCTCCCCGCGGAGATCCCAGCGAGGCTTCCCGTTAACCGCAACCGCCACCATCGTCAACATCACGGGCGAACGGGGGGCTGTGTTGATGACCGGGTCGCCCTGCTGCGGTGTTTTGGTGATGTTGAAATAAGGCAGCTCTCGTCGTCAGGACAGTCTTCGCTTTCACTTTGGGGTCGGTTTGTCGCTTTTTTCCCCCAACTTCTCTAAAATAAAGCCTTCCAGCACCCCGAGAGTGTGTGTGTGTGTGTGTGAAGAAACACACACCAGAAGAGCACGGCTACTACTGGGGCTGAGGGAACCGCTGGTGAGTGAACGGTCCTCTTTCTTATTAACCCCATCATGTTTTAGGTTAGCTGCTAACCGTGAACGGTTAACGGCCGAATGCGCTGAACTTGGCGACAGTCATTGTCACGTTACGAGTTCATTATCAGAGAAAGGCACGGTTTGTTTACTAGTTTAGCGTGAAAGTGATTATATAATGTCATGCAGACTTTTTTCCTCCCTCGGGGGAAACGTGCTAATGTTTGTGCTTTGACCTAATGCTATTTAACATGATTTTGGTTCGTTAGATTCGGACCAAACGGCTGCTCTGGTTTAGACGTTAAGTAACGCTATGTCATTTGTTGCTAGGTTAGCCGTTAACGCTGCTAGTTAGCTAGCGAGCCCACGCCCAGTTATCCCCCTGTCCTGCAAGAAGCTGTGAACGCACCGAGAATTGATTAGCCTCAAGCAAGAGGAATTCCAGCATGCAGTCATGCAAACAACAACAACAACGCTGTGTGAAAACCATTTAGAGTTAGCTCTCAAAGCGCCCACTGACTGGCTTAATGATGTCCTATCACCGTGACAATCCCAACATTTTTCGCTCATTATCGTCTTGTCAGTGTGCTTCACAGTGGCGTGCACTGATGGTGATAGTGGCTTAAAACCTCAACTCCACTCTACTGTTATCCAGACAGTGATGACCCTTGTGAAAACGCATGGCAGGGGGAAAACAGTAGGGCTTTTCTCTGCGTTTCCGTCAACACTGACAGCATTGTTTGGGCTGTGCACGCCTGTGCTATAACACGCTAATCCTCCGTGGGCATGGTTGGCAGCGGTGCAAGTATGAGACTGTATGGGGCTGTATGGGAAGCCTCTGCCCTCCGCACTTTGCCTCAAGAGAGAAAAAGGTATATGCGTAGAAAATGACTGCTCCCATCTGATTGAGTGCTGCGTGCGATGCAAGAGGGGGTTTGTGAATCATTGCAGTCCTCATGGTGCAGAAATGATCGTATTTTTAGCTTACTGTTAAATTAGTCATGTCAGTAGCCTGCCAAGCTGTCACCATACCGGGATCTTAGATTTTGACATAATACCAGTGTGAGAAAAAACCCCACTTGATTGCCTCTTTCGACACAACAAACACATTTCGATTCATTTGTAATAATGTTAATATCTGCAACCATTTAAAAAAAAAAAATGTTTTAATAGATTTTGTACTTTTGATACTATCAAAGATGGATGTCATATTATTTAAAGTACCAGTACTTTTGACTAGTGATAGGGGTAGACCGATATGCCATTTTTGAGTCAATACCGATCAATAGAAATCAAGGAGACTGAAAACCAATATTTGGGACCAATATGTATTTGCAGTAAATCTAAATCATGGTGTCAAAATAAAAAAATAAAAAACAGTGAAAACAGTAAAATTTCCAGGTACTTGAGTATTTCCATTTTCTATACTTTCTTTCCACTATATTTAGTTACTAGTTACTTACCAGATTCAAATTATTCAATATTTAAAGGTTATTAACTGTGGTGTTTTAACAATTGTAAATATTGTTGTGGGCAGGACATTGTGTGAGAGGATGTTTCATCATGGCCAATATCTTTAGATTAGTTGTATTATCAGCATTCTGACAAAAGGATCACTGTCAATTGGAAAATGCTGAATATTGTCCCCAATAATCGACCATGGCCGATAATCGGTCTTTAGTAATCTTTAGACAGAATATATTAAATCTCAACATACTTTTTACCCCTTTTCTTCGATTAAATAGTCTAAGGATCAGTGTTGTTTTATGTTTCAATTCCCTCAGTAGTTTTTACATCTGTATGTCTGATTTGCTTTACTTAAAAAGTTACGCTAAATCGTGTGATAGATGGTGACCTGTATCAAAAGTTCAAATTGATTAAACCTTATACGCACTGACCTTGGTGATACCATGATTGTGCATCTTGTCCAAAGTGGAGACTAAATCGATTGGCGGTGTCCTTGAAAACACTGACTATGCTCATTCAGACACAAGTAGTATTGTAAGTGAATCATGCAACCCTGATGGTGCAAGAGCATGAATACATTTCTGAATAGTTACTTCTTATTGTGAAAGCACAAGGTAAAAAAAATCAGTGTCCCAAAAATCGCTATCCATCTTAAATCTGCGGACAGACTTTTGTCTTCATCCACATTGTATTGAATTTAGGTAATTTGACAGATTACAATCATGTGCCAATGTGGGTAATGGGACAATGAACTTTGCCGAAAGCTCAAATTTGATCAACCTTATGTGCGCTGACCTCTGAGAGCGATGCCATTGAGTTGACTGTGTAAATGATTGGACCTCTAGTACAAAATGGAGAAAGGAATGATTATACATTATACAGCATTCTAAAAAGTACATGGACTACGGATGGCAATTATACCTAGGTAAATGCCATATTTAGGTGTAGAACTCAAGTCTTGAGGGGCTTTGAGACTATATTGGCAGAGTTCAGACATGCTTTACAAGGTACCTTAGCACTCACTTAGGGCTGGAGGGGTTAAACATTGCAGTGCACTTTGCATTGCACAAATTTGAAAGCACGCTAGTATTAGCATAACCTGCTCTTAAATGCTGCTCTTGAATTTCCTCCGGGATCAATAAAGTATCTATCTATCTATCAATACATTAAGCTCTTTTCAGCAGCCTTCATGTTCAGAGACCATTATGTGTTTAAGCAGTTTCAGAAACGGTATCAATAAGGCAGGAAAAATGAAAGGAAAAACAGACAGAAAGAATCTGCCAAAGAATCAACTCAGTCAGTATGTCAAAGCAGGCAGCAAACGGATTTATATATGATCTGCAGGCATAAGCTACTTTACAGCTATAAGGCTTACGAGAAATAAATACAGTACACAATAATACAGAGCACTTAATCATCTGGCCTACAGCTTTTATTACTTTGTGCTGCCAAAGAAGCATCGGGGATCTGTTTTCACAGCTGTTGATTTGCCTAGTATTATATGGACCATCTATCTAGCAATATTAGTAAATCATTTAGCATGATTTTGCTTCCCCTAGAGGTAAACCCAGAAAATATTTTCATTTTTCAGTAGAAGGCAAACCAAATTACATCATTATTAAAGTAGCTCATTTACATATGACGAGTGCAACCAAATCCTTAAGAAAACAATTGTAGCTGGCGCCTTCTGTCATTTGCATATACAAAGTTATAGGGTATTTTATCCCTGAAGGGATTGTGTAGTTGCTACTAGGCTACACTAGGCTTCTGTCACTACTGTAAGGGTTTAGTGCTTATACAAGTTGTGTAATTTTCCACTAAGGGGAAATGAGCATTACTTGACATTCATGAAGTGAGGGGAACTTACTGGAGGCCCTCACATTCAAGGCAAAGGTTAAATAATCAAATACCACGTTAGATAACAGATTTAAGGGAGACTTGTTGTTTCCTTACAACAACATGTTAAGCCAGTCCATCGTGTTTTGAATACTAGTTTCTCCCCCTGGAGACAGTACAAGCTTGACTGCTGCAGCATTTGAGACGTAGGTGATCAAGAGACATCCTTCAGTCTCCTCCAGTCTCCTTCAGTATCTGCATATCATGAAGGAACAATATGAAGAATTAGTAAAAGTGGGAAAGGACCTAATGGGGATTTTTTTTTCAGTGTAACACATTATTTTCATATGCTCTTGTAATTGGTGGCTAAATGTGACTTGTAGAAGCATGTAATTGTCTGAAATATATTGGCTGTGTGCTTATGTTAGTTTAATATAATAAGAAAGGATAATGATGGGACAGGAAAATTTGGAGCGATAGGTGTACAGAGGACAGGAGCAAGAGGAAAGGGGCACAGTAGATAGATTGGAGAAAGGCTGTATGGACAGGTCTTGAAGCATTTTATTAAACGTAATCTGACACCTTCAGCTGTGTACGAATATTTGTCTGAAGCCCTTCTTGTGTCACTGGACGTGTTAAATATCTTATAACAATACGAAGGGGGGGAACACTTAAGCAACCAAGTACCAAAGGCTTCATTTGAAACAATACTGGCAGAGGTGCTTTGCAATGGTAGCATTAGCACTTACCTGATCTTGAACTGGAGTGGTTAAATATTTAGCTGCAATATGTGGAGCACAAACGTGAAGGCCTGCCAGTATTATGTGCTCTTATACACATGAAGCTCTTCTTTGCAGGCTTCAAGCATTAATGTTTGGAGACTGTCATGCTCAAGGCATTTCAGGCACCATATCAATAAGGCAGGGGCACAACAATACAAGTAGATTGCCCAGAGAAACGGCTGGACGCTATTGTGTGTATTCGTATTGACACTCCACATCAGAGAACACAGCAGGTCCTTTGTTTAGGTTGCAGTGTCTTTTATGTAAGCGTGTAGGGGACAGCTTTGTTTGAGTTAAATGCCAGCAGAGGGTCATGCCTGAAGCCTGCATGTGCATTTCATGTTGGTCAGTGATAGATGACCCCAGGTTATCTGACATGACTTGCAGAGGTTGTTTTCATGTTTCAACTTGACTCACTCACTCTCACATGACTACAGGTTTTATTTATAGTGGATGTGACCCTGCGTTTGCAGGCCAGGTCTCAAGTTTCTTTGTGGAAGGTTGCTATGTACATTTCATAGTATTAGGCTTGGTACAAGTTGAATATCATATTTTTTCAGTGATTTTGTATTAAAAGTATTTTTAAATGTATCCTCTCAGTTCATTATTTAAAGGGGCATGTGTGTGGATTCTAGATAAACCTATCTAAGAGTCAACAGACTACAGATTAAGATGAAGTAGAAAAGAAAGTAAAACTAAGACAGTTAAGTGGCTTCAGGTCATGAGGTGACATGGTACACTGCGATTTGAAACAAACCCTCCAGAACGGGCACTAGATACAGGGAGACAAGAGTGCCATGAGACAGCTGTGTGTGTCAGTTCCTCTTGTTTGTGTCAGCTTGTGTTACTATCAGAGTCCAATGAGGAATGGGCTTTAAGGGCAGGGAGAGAGAAAGCAAAGCAAACGTTTTCAGTTTGCTCCCATTTAGGTAATTCAAATAAGAGGTATTAAGAGGTTTGGTACTCAGTTTGCCTTTTTATAGATAGATATTAGGCCTATATTCAAAATTTGATGATACTCAATACGTTTACAGATTTCATACCATTTAGATATATTATTTAGATACATTATGATTATTTTAAGTCAGTCATAGTAATCAGACACTTTACCACTAACCCAACTTTTCATACTCCGTCAACTACTTCCTCATACAAAATTAAGCCAGCAATGCAGTTAAGCTTCAGTTTTTCAACAAACCTTAAAACATTCCACATCTTCCAAACATTATAGGAATTATTTTGACTTTCGAGGCTAACAATGAACTACATTGTTAGCTTCGAAAGTCAAACAATTCTAGTAAATTATTCTAGTTATGACATGCAGTTCAGCCCCCAGTTATTAGTGAAGACATGTGGTTTTGCTCCCAGCCATTATTCAAATCATGCAGTTCAGCCCCTAGGCATGAGTGAACCATAGAATTAATCTCCCAGCTTATACTATGTTTTGAATCCTTCATTCCTTTCCCAAGTTTTCAACTGTTTTTACTTTTCTAAATTTGTATCTACTCATTCATACTTTAAACCACAAATTCAATTTGAACTGCATTCAAGTTTAAATTCAATTCAACCATTTTGTTCCATGTCGTTCATAGAATATGAGTTTTTTTCAGCTTTTAAGTCCAATGCATGTGAATTAGACCCTTTCTTGCTCTTGCAACTCCTCATTCTCCTTCATTTATACCACAACGAACAAATTACAGTTAGCAGTGCAGTTCAGTGTCAGCTTTTCAACATCCAGCATTCACGCCACAATTTCTTTGCAAATCCCTCCTTGATAACAGCATTCGATGCTTTCAGTAATGTGAGATTGCAGTGACAAGACACTGAGAATTTGTTGCATTAGAAGTGAGAAATGATGACTGCCAAGGTTTGATATATGCTTGTGAATATATAAGTGTTTGGTGGTACATGTAGTGGCATTAGATGTAAAGCCAGTAATTGGAATTCTATCAGCAGCTGACATCAGGTTGACCTTGTCAGCTCCACTCAAGTCCTGTGCCTCCCACATCTCCATAACTGGAGTTAAAGTTACAGCGACCTACTTACTGTAGAACTTGGCCCAACTTTAGAAAAACAAGCGTTTTATAATGCATATTTCAGGGCTTCAAGAGGAAAGACAGTTGGCCACTTTCATAAGTAATGGGGTATGTGATCATTAATATCATCATCTTCATTCCTCCTATGAAGTAACACAATAAAATGCATTGCCTTTGTTTTATCAAACAAAGGACCTTTTTGTTTTTTTTTTATAGTTTTCTACACACATCAGTCACAGTTGTATCCTAGGTTTGGATTTTGTATGCTTTCTGACTAATCGGTTTACCTCCTTTCTGGCTAAAAGGATGATTTACCAAGCCACTCTTGTCATAAAACATTAAAACTAGGAGCCATTATGTTTTGATGGATGGTCAGGTATCTAAATGGCCAGTTCCCCATGATTTACCCTGCTGAAATGGTTGGAAATGTGGTATGTTTGTTCAGTATCATCATGAATGTGGGCATTTCATTGACCACAGCCTGCACATTTTGAAGAGTCTCTTGCTCTGCCTCAGAGGCCCAAGTTTTTGTTGCTGCCCTTTGGTATATTAAGTTTCAGATGTGCAAATCTCACGGCTGGCCGTTGCTGCTAGTGGAAATTTCCACTTCTCGTTTGGACAGCGTCTTGTGAGTATGATGATGTGGGCTCATGACAAGAATCTCCTGAACAGAGTTAAGGTTTTGGGGTTGTTTCTAAAGAGAATTTGATGTGATAAAACAAGGGAAGATTTACAAAAAACTTCAAAAAGTAACAAAGGAAAAAAGTACATTAGAGGCACATTAAATTCCTCCCCATTGTTTAAGGATATGGCAACCTTTTTGTTGGAACAAAACAAATGGTAATCAGCAGTTGCATGACACTTATTTGTTCACATGACAAATATGAAATGTCATGGGTCTAAAGTCTATTATCGGTTCATGTGATGTATCTATGGGTATAAAAGAGCACTAGGGAGGGTGGGAAGAGTAGCTTGTTCCTTAGGTTTGATTAAGCTCAGTCATCACATAGCATTGACAAAGCATGAAAACATCAAGCTGAACTGTGATACTTTTCAAAGTTGGTTTAAGGAAATCTGTGTACTTGTTTGACAGGGCAAAGTTCACAATGAATCTATGTTACCCAAATAAGTGATTACTCATTGGCCTAGAAACGATAGTCCTTCAGTCAGTATTGAAAGTTGTAGGATGGTTAATAAACACTCGACAGGGGCAAACGTTTCATGCTGAGGCAGTACCTTTGCTACACTTATGGCGAGATGTTATCCCCAGGCACATCTAAGAGTTCCCAGCACAGCTCAGTGGAAGCAAAGAGTATAGTGTCCCAATTCCCAACCCTAACACAATTTAGATTTCATGTTGGACTGTTTCTCAGTCCAGCATACAAGGAAAGTGAAACCCAAAATACAAATGGGTGACGTTGTGTGACATGACATGTGTGCAGTTGTGTCCTCTTTATAATTTCACTGTGTCTTGATGGCCAGGTTTGGGAAATATGGTTCTCTGATAATTAATATGTTTTGAGAAAAATGGAAATAATTATTTATTTTTTATAATTTCGGTGGACGGATAATTTAAGGCTAGCGGAGGAGGTTAAAATATACAGTACATATTTTCTGTTCCATTATACCACAGGAAATGGTGCACAATGAATGTGATTTGCTCACTTGCACTCATTTCCTATGAATGTAATGTGCTGTGCGTGGTCTCGTTGCTGGTTATGTAATAGGGTGAGGCCATGTGAAAACGTCTGAGTGAGAGAGGCAGATGGTGGCAGAAATGTTGGGATGAGGAGAGCAGATGCAAATCACATCTGCCCTTTACAACCAGAAGATGCGGTTCCTTGCCAAGTCATCACATTCACTCTGAATGCTTTTTAGTCTGATTGTTGGATTATCCTCTTTGTGAGAGGCACACACAAAAACAACAAGCTTGTAACTGGTTTACATCTCTACTTCTGTAGCTGTGCAGTGGAGATAGCTCTGTCGGCATTGCCTTACTGTACATTCACATTTCACAACTAGTTTTAGGCCAATACCCAGTGAAGCATGCAAGTTTGGCTTTTGTCCTGAGTGGGCCCTTCAGTTTCAAAGAGGGAGAGGGGCAATGGGGTATTTTTAGATGCACAGGAAGCTATTTAGTTGCAGGAAGCATCAAGGAGGGAATTTTGGTCCAAATGTTAGACCTTGTGCCTAGACTGCATACAATTTTAAAAGTCATGGCTGAGAATTGCTTTTCTTTTTTTTATTTGACTGCAAGATGTGTTAAAATTTGTGGAAAACAGATGTGTGGCAAATAAAAACCCAACATTAGTTGTCTTTTCAAGCCGCCAGAGGAGCTTCTACAGGCCGTGGCATAGACTACAAATCTGTTTAACTCAAAAGACTAACACTAATTTTCCAAAAGGTTATTCCTCATTAGGTGTTTTGATGATGGGGATCATACTCATCCAGTCATTCAGTCATCTCCTGTGGCCTACAAGCAAGCAGTTGTAGTTCTGTTCCTCCAGTCGCTCAGTCAGATTTTTCCTTAAATTTGTGTGTATGCTGAATTGTATCTATATTTATTTCTGATTGTTTCACAACAGTTCTTACAGGGAAGAAGGAGTTTAACTATTTTGCTCAATGAGTGGTTGCACTGTCACACTTTTTCAGTTTTAGTTCAGCAGTTGGTTCATTTGTAACAGACCCCCTGAGTTTGACGATGCAATGCCCTCAAAAGTGTGCTTCTGGTATGTGGGTTGTTTACTGCTAAGGGGTCCGATTTCTGGATTGCCTGATGAACCCATAATCCACTAGGTCAGTGAATCTTGATACTGTAGGCGTGTTGCACTGAGCAAAGAGGGACAGCCTTGGAGCAGAAGACTGACTGAAAGTTGGACCTTTAAAATCTGTCATATGCTCTTACCCGCATTGAATTACATACTCTCACCTCCTAAACTCCTGCCAGCAAAATGACGCGCCTGTCCTGTAGCTTTTCATAGAACTGTAAAGGTTGATTTATGTGTTTGCATTGGGTATTACAGCAGTTCTGCTATAGCTCCCTTAGAGGCAGAAACTGAGTTACACTTTGGTGTAGATATTGATCCATTAATTGTCATCACCCCACAACTACTTTAGATGAATGACTCATAGATTTTCAGGCCATGTCATGCATCTATTATATACATTGATTTAAATAAATTGTTATAGAGCGATGTTTAAGAAGGGTAGCCTTGTTTCAGTCCTTTTTTATGGTTATTTTTATAGCTAAATGTTGATGGTTTAAATCATCAATCGAGAAGCCCCCAAGGAGTGAATTACCCTAAATGTTTGATAAAGAAAGAGAACATGGGCCACAAGTACATGACACATTAAAACACCCAAATCCCACCTACCTAGCTTTGTAGCCAGCTAGCTATAGGGAAAGATGATGTCTGACATATTATCTTAGCCTCTCCAACTGGTGGTAAACAGCTGACCATTAGCACAACACTAGACCTATTTAAATGACTGAACAGACTGGAGATGTGAGTTGTGATTCTGAGGTCTGGAGCCAGACTAGCCCCATCTGGCTTTTGAAATGTTAACTACTTTCATGCATAATTAATGTATCTATTGTAACGTCAGATTGATTCACAATGTCTTCACTATCGATAGTACACAGCTCACTATTTAAAACTGTTGCCAACAAAGAAGTGCTAAAAATGTCCACATCACAATGTGGACATGCTTTTACATACATAGGAATTAGCTGTTGGTAATCCTAGTGGCTAAAGGAGTTGTAGCTGACCGCTGGCAATAGAGATAATCAGTTGATGGCTGGATTACAGTTTTCCTTTGTCTTCGGGAACAGAAATGGACTACTACTAAGGCTCCAGAAGAGTTAAGAGTGATGTGAAGGTTGAGAGTCAAAGAGTTAAGTAGAGATTGAATTATATGTGGAGCTTGTTTGAACAGAGAAAAAGAGAAGGCTATGAGACACACAAGTCAACCAGAGGCAACCAACTGAGAGGGTTCTCAAGGACAACCCAAGTAACTCCTCAAGGACTTGAGTTATAGATCTACAGACATTTCTGCTCTTCAGCATGAAGGCACCGCTCGGGTATGTGTACAGCACGTTCACCACCAGGCAATCTTTATTTAAAACTGGAGAAAAGTAAATTTATCAGTGCACAGTGAAGAAGTTTGCTAGTTTCATTTCATTTGAGCTTGAACTATTTAGTAATTTCTCTGTTTTGTAACCTTTTCAATTATATGGAATTATTTCAAATATACAAGTTGACAAAGGTTACCTAATCGCATACTGAGGAATGGAATGTCAGCATGTCGGTGTCATGTCTTTCCAGAGGGGCTTGTTAGTTTGTATGAAAGGCATGTAGCACTGTAGCATGATTGTGTGTTCAGATAAGCAAGGGGAGGTTCTCTGGGCTGTGGAGGCAGAGACTAAGACAAAAGCACGGCTTCAGTTTGGCATGGAGCCTTGAAGTTGAAGTTGAATACCAAAAATGTACCGCTTGATTAATCTTGATACAGCTGGTAGTTAACTGGCGTAATCAACAGCTAAAATGTTTGCCAAATTGCACCTGCTCGAGTCATCATTCGATATAGATATGGTGGGGAATTGTGCGCACAACTATGGCTGAATGAATCATCATGGCTACACCTGGACCGGAAGGGAGACGTTGCCTCTCCTTCCAGAAGCCTCAGTTTATAGGCATTTTATTTGACTACTGCTGAATTTAATTTCAGTGCCTCTGTTCAGACTCTCCAGGCCCCAATATAATGTCCTGAAGACAAGAGCTGCGGTAAAGTGTTCCTGTGTCAGTAATTCTCTCCCCTCATGGGAACTGTTGGATGAAGTTCTCATGGCAGTCCTGTAAGCTTGTGGGTTTAGTATCTTCTTGTTTGCCTTTAAAGCCAGCACACTCAATCTCTTGTCTAAGCTATTTGTCCCATAAAATGATGTATCTTAAATGCTAGACACAGTGTCCCAGCCACCTTTTGAAACCCAAGGACATGATGATGCTGTCTTTTGGCACTCGCATCAGCAAAACATGCCAATGATATTTACCCTGATTGCACACACAATGTGTTCGATTTGCCAACTTGTATATGTTTGTATATGTTTAATCTGCCTGACAACATATGGTGTGAAAAGGCAGTTGTTGGAATAAGATTATCTTGTAATATGGTGAAAATTTGAAACATGGAAAAAACACTTCAAGTTACAAATCTCATCAACCCCTGATATCAAGAGCCAGGTGTCACTGACACTGTCTAGTGGCTCCACTTTGAGGCGTCCATCATGACTGCCAATACTGTCTGGAGTAATGTTACATAGTGATATTGAGAGAGTGTCCCCCATGCTGACATACCAAAGTTATTTAATACAAAGCAAGGTTTGGGGGCACTGTCATATACATATGGTGTAATCATGAGCAGGAGAAGATTGTTAATGGCCTCAGCAAAACCTTCAAAACTTTCCACTGTCCAGAGTGTGGAGGAATGAAGCTCTCTGTTTAGTGAAGAGGAGGGGCACAAGACACGGTTCCCAAAGGAGCAAAGTTATTCCTGTCCTCGCCTCCTCCTCTTCTCTGGGTAGGTGTATTCATGTCTGGTCTTGTCCCTATGGTGTATTGTGTAAGAGAACTTGACCAATGGATCCTTGTTGGTGCGCTCTGGCTTTTTATGAATCACCTTTTCAGAAGGATACAGACACAGACACAGTATGAGCAAATACATGTAAATATCTTGTATTTATAAAAATTGTTATTTTTTTACTTCTTTGTTAGCAGTGCAACAGTATGTATTTTAAAAAAGTATATTTCAAATAAGAAAAACATAATCAAGAGCTTTCTTTCCTGATAGTGACTCGCCTTTTTTCTAGAAGATAATCAAGGCAGTTGAATATAAAGCTTTAGCTCAAATTCTTTTTTTATATTGTGCCATTGCCCTACTGTTGACTTTCATGATATAATTTGAGGTTTGGGCATCAGACAGAATTAAGCAAACCCCAGACCATGAGGGTTTTGCTCTGTCTCCTAAATCAGCTGTGTAGGAATGGCCATTGGCTCATTACTGGAGGGAGGAGATAAAGGGGCGAAGTGCATATTTCTCCATGACCTACTCTAGCTTTGTATTGAATTACTCTAATTTACACTATCTGTATTTCTGGGAACCAAATCACCTTTCTACCAATACTGAACCCACTTAACCTAGTTTGATAGAACAGGTGCCTCAGCTGCCATGGCATGTAGAAACCATGTATGAAACCTATTAGAAATTGGAACAATTTCATAAATTGATATGTACCCTGCCCAGCCTATATTATGTATGTTTATTAATGTAAATTACATATATGTATTTGTATAAATGTGTTATATACAAACTATACATAAGCATAGAAAATTGTGAACATATATATGAAATTGTTATTTTAATGTATATATGTAATGTTTCCTCACATAACCCAAGGATGTGAGTAATATCATATATTGCCTTATCAGTAACAGTTCTGAACAGCTGTAGCTGAACATGTGGAAATGTTCTACAAGCTGATAAAGCCAAAGATAACGTCAACATTTACAATAACACTAAACTGAAAATGAAACCCAACCCTGATATATGTTCCTGTAGTACTGAGAGTGAGCTAAAGTTAAGTTTCAGTTTTCTTCTGTGTCATTTATTGCCATCTCATTATTGGTATAGGTTTTTTTTTTCTGTCAACAGTGTATTTGAAGGTGTGTTTAAATACTTACAGAGTCATTTGTCTCTCTCTACCAGAATATCCATGAGCTCCGACTTCCCACACTACAGTTTCAGGATGCCAAATATAGGGTTCCAGAACCTTCCCCTTAACATCTACATTGTGGTGTTTGGGACAGCCATCTTTGTCTTCATCCTCAGCCTCCTCTTCTGCTGCTACTTAATAAGGTAAGACCCATGCAACCATTAGCTTTGGATTGGTTCAGCGTACAGTTTGGTTTTTTTTCTTAATCGTGTTTCACGTTGCTTTGCTGTTGGATTTTGTGGCAATAAGTGTCATACAGTGCTCTCTCTTTGGCGAGTCAACATCGTGTATTCAATGTTGCCGACATCTTATATTAGATGGGTGCAACAAGTCAGTAATCTGGTGGTAGTGTAATACTCACAGCCACTTTCCAAAAAAACAGGTTGTAAAACACCTAGAAATATGTATTTTTCAGCCTTTATTGCAGCCTCACACATAGATACCTCCACAAATATAACAGCACTGAAAGATTGCTGCAGTTTTATTTTGTAATGATGTGGTGCACTCTAGTTTTGCTTGTCCTACAAGGTCGCATTTACACATTCAAATAAAAACGCAAATTCCAACCATTGTTGTTTATCATTTAAACAGATTTTAAATTTACATGTGAATTTACAAATCAAGGTGCTTTGTTCAGAAAAGGCTTTGTGCAGCCTGAAGACCATGACAGCTTTGAACGTACTGTACCTCCTTTGACAAGCAGATTGTCAGAACCACCACTTATGTGAGACTGGAAACATATAATGAGGACTGAATGTTGATTGTCCCTGACTGTCATTATGCATCTTTCCTCATAACACCTCCTTGTACATTTCAGGTCATGTTGGCTCATGAATTATTTGTTCAGAAGTGCCCGCATATACTTCTTCACTGTAGTTGTATCGTAATGGCTCATTACTAATTGCAGCTTCATGTCTGGTAATTTAAAAAGTAAAAAGACTTGAAGGTCAGTACTAAACTTGTGTGCAGCCTGAACTCATGTTCTTGAAATCTATGCAAAATAATGAAATGAAATGTCTTATCTTTGTGTAGTTCCTATCCAACAAACTGTATGACACTTGTCGCAAGAGCTTTTAGTTGTAGTTGAACCAAAAGGATTTCTTTTTTTTCTCCTTTTGGAAATGTGTGATTTTGTATGTTGTGCTAATAGTTATTTCACAGGCGGGCAACATCTTTCAACAGCACAGTTTGGAGAAGTTTGCCATGATACCTCAATTTGGTAACTTTAAAATCTAAATCTATAAGAAAAACAGTAATATTCCGAGATCCAAAGCTGCTTGTCTTCATTATTAAGATCATGGCACTTGGCGTCAAAGAAACTCTAACCCACTTAACCACCTTAATGTCCTCACGAGTTCTTACTATTAGTCAATTACTATAATACTATATATAGTATATTATATACATCAAATTTGCCTTTGGATGTTTGAATAGCTTATTTATAACCATTCATATTTACAATGTTGAAGCTTCCTTCTCAAGTGTTAAGCCTTGAGTGTAATCCAGTAATTATTTCCCATAAAGGAAAGCTGGAGGTGGTTACTAGTCCTTCCCTTGCCCCTTTTTTAAACCTCACTGGTGTAATCAAATTTTCTGTTGCTGCAAGAGGTTTTCTCCTGGCAGCAACAAACTGAACCTAAATAATGTCCAACATTTTTTTATCTAAGACAGTGAGAAGCAGCAATTTCCAACAAATTTCACCCCTCACCTCCCTGTCATATCCTATCTTGCAGGGCAAATGGTAAGTAGGTTAACAACTACTCTGTTCCACCAATTCCTTATCCAATTGTAAAGTGACACTTTATGACTTTGATGCAGTACCATGATTCATCACTGAAAGTCAAGATAACCGGCGTCAATCACTTAAGGAAAAAGAGCGATTTTGCTCCATAAAAGGCATCTAAAGATGCAGTCTCCCAAAGAACCTGCCCAAATGACTTAAATTATTTGGACCATGATGCATGTTGAAACCACAAATTGTTCTGGCTTAGGTAAAGGCCACCGTAACAGGGAAAACCTAGAGTCTCTATACAGTAGTTGTTTACATTGACAGTTGAACGAAGGGACCAGGGAATTTACGTTAGAACTGATGTGTGAGGAGTCATCATTCCAACAAAAATAAACATTCACACGTAGTTTGACACAAGGCAGACTCTCACAGAAATACTCAACCACCTCCATCGCTGAGTCTTCATTCCACACACACACATGTGTGAAATATGCAATGCAGTGTACATTACAAGGAATGAAAAGTGTTTATTGAGCATGGGGTGTTTGTTAATGTAAGGGACAAGAGGATTGATGCACTTGGCCTAAAGGTTTTTGAATAATCAATGTAAAGAAACCGGTTAAAACTACAGTTTGTAACATTTATTCAGTGCTTATGATTGTTCAGGGAAGTGACCTAACCATTTGGTCGTGTTTTACTACACTGCTCAAAAAAATGAAAGGAATACTTTAATCACATATCGGATCTTGATGAACAAATCATTCAAGTTGAAAATCTTTACTGATGTATATTCTATAATTTGTTGCGAAAACAAACAAAACAAAAAAAAAAACAGCAGTCAGTGGAAACCAAAGTCATCCACCTATTGAGTGCTGGATCCAAAATCACACAGAAGATCAAAGTAAAAAGAATCAATTCAGGCCGATCCAACTTATGCAGATTTTATTATGGCAACACATAATGCCACTCAGTAGTGTATATGGCTCCAGAGTGCCTGTAAGCACACCCGACAACATCTGGGCATGCTCCTGATGAGTCAGCAGATGGTGTCCAGGGGGATCTTCTCCCAGTCCTGGATCAGGGCATAGTGAGCTTTCCGGACAGTCTGTGGCCATACCTGGGGGCGTTGGATGCACCGATACAAAACATCTCGTAGATGCTTAATTAGATTTAGGTTTAGGAGAGGGCGAGTTCTACCTCAGCAGCGTAAGGTCTGATACTCGCTCTGAGGATTTCAGCCGGTACCTCACAGCAGTCAGGGTACCGTTGACTATGAAATGGAGGTCTGTGAGGCTCTCCAAATATGCGTCTCCCCAGACCATCACTGACCCACCACCAAACCGCCATGGTGGATGATGTTCTAGGCAGCATAATGTTCATCACGGCGTCCTGTGGCTGCAGGTACTGCCCCATGCTACCAGTAATGACAAGGACACTAACAGAACACAAAACTAGAGAATGATCAGTCAGGAAAGATGAGGAGAGAACAATTGCCTGTGACCACCACATGCAAACGACAGCCTTTTTCAGGGTTTGTCTTGCTTTTGCTTCTCCATTGCACCTGCTGTCACTTTCATTTTGCAGCAAAACAGGTGAAACTGATTCACAATCACATTTGTTATCTAAATGGACAGTTTCATATCCCTGAAGTTAAACTGACTCAGTGCTACACAGTGACGATTAAGTGTTCCCTTGATTTTATTGAGCAGCGTATAATCATGACTGTTTGATACATTTATGATTCATAACAGTCAAATTATGAGAATGATGATTTAGCTATGGTTTTAGAGGAAATTGGGATGCCTGATTCAACTTGGCTACTCTCCTTGCTCACTTTGACTTTGTACTCAAGGGTCATTGAGCAACCCCCATTAGTCACCCAAGACCAACTCACCCATGACCAGTTGTCAACTAGCCTTGGGAGTATCTGCACCTTTTCCTGCTGACCTCTTTCCAAATGTCAGTTTCTCTCCTAGACTGTGCTGCTTGTTTTACAGATCCCTCTCACTCTGCTGCGAGAGGTTAAGGTTACTTATAATGGAGGTAAATCTTACAAACCTATGAATTTCTCCTATCTCTCTTGTTCTCTTCCTATTTTCTACATGTTGTATTCTCCTTCTCAGTACCTAGATTATTTTCTTCTCCAGTGCTCATGTTTTGTTTTACTCATTTATAAAAGCGATGTTAAGAGTTAAACATTGATTGCATCTGTTATGAGTTTAGCAAGCCATTTTAAAGTGTTTCAACAACCTGCAGTAATGCTGTTATTGTCTGATTCAATACATTTTGGGTGATATTTTGAGTTGACCTATTATTTTTCTGTATTGGAAAGAAATAGGCCTAAGGCCTAAGCCCTTAATCATATCTGTCAATATGTGACTTGGATTTCTGTTCCTGTGCTGAGCAAAACAAACATAACAGAGTACAGGAGGGTGTTATTCTGGCTCTTTGTATTATTTGTGAAT
The DNA here is from genome assembly GCF_904848185.1 of Acanthopagrus latus. Classification (NCBI taxonomy): domain Eukaryota; kingdom Metazoa; phylum Chordata; class Actinopteri; order Spariformes; family Sparidae; genus Acanthopagrus; species Acanthopagrus latus. The sequence goes on from NC_051039.1 coordinate 12,493,433, forward strand.
CTAATTAATATTTATTCTATCAAAAAGTCACACGCTTATTTTTCTACTGCCTACCTGAGGCATAATGATCTATAATGCAGAGCATACACAACCCAGACATGTTTATTTAAAATGGTTGTCTCTTTTTCAGACATGTAATTTTTATGAAATATAAAACTGGTATGCATGCCAAGTTATTATTCTGTTCTGTATGGATGGAGAATTGCCTTTTAATTATAATTATTGGACACCAGAGTGTTAGACTAGAGCAGACTGGTATCTGAAGGCAAGTATTTAATAAAGAAACTGCATACAGGTGTGTCATTTTTCTCTCCTTTTCAGGGATGTAGAACTTATTTGTCTCTGTTTTGAAATAGTCAGTCTGAGCCACTTGGTAATCAAAAAGATGCTTTGTCTTTCCATCTCCCCAGGTTACGGCACCAGGCACACAAAGAGCTATATGCATACAAACAGGTAAGCACTCCAGTGACACACACACATATGCACACTGCAGTTCAGAAAAGTAAAATAATATGTGACCTAATGTAAGCAGAAAATAAGTGTCAGAGTATTGTGTACTTTAGTCAAGATTATCATGAAGTGGTCCCTAAATATCGCCTTAGCTGGTGCAGGAATTCATTTGCTGACTCTTCTGGCAGTTTCAGGTATTTCGAGAGTGCCTGTTGAATCTAGCCCATTTAGAATTATTTACAGGTTTTTGGCGAGCACAAGTGTACTACCAAACATTATGAACTGCACTCAAGCTGAAGGGAAACCAAGTGGCTCAGCTCTGCTTAACAGTTAACTCAGGCTGAGCATGATGGCAAAGTATAGCCTGCAATGCCAGTAAGAGGGAATGATTGAGGGCATAAACATGACTCTTGCTACCTTCAATTATATAATAACAACATGCAAAATGAAGCCAAACATGTCAGAGATAAACACACACTCACACACTGGTGACGGAGATACAATTAACTCTGTAATTTGTTTCCTTACCCAAACCCTAACGCTGTTTATCCAGAGGAACTGATTGCTATGAGTGTATAACAGCGTTAGTGACAACGAGTGACTAATCTCTCCTCATCTCTTATTACTCCTCTCAGGTCATTCAGAAGGAAAAAGTCAAAGAGTTAAATTTGCATGAGGTAAGCAGCTCTCATCTTCTTTTGTTCAGTTATTATCAGTGATTACAACTATCTTTTATCTTGTGGACAGAACATTCTGTAATGTAAGATGGAAGTACAAAATGTACTGTCCTATAAACAATGCTTCTGCCACAATGTTTACTATATACTCAGGCCATTTCTTTGTACTCCCATCCTCGTTGGAAGTTCTGATACATGGGAAGCCACAAACCCCACACTGTGCTCTCCAATAATTTAAGATAAAGGGCTAAGACTCGGGCTGTCATTATCACAAACGCTGTCTGTTTCAATATGGATAATGAAAGGTTCCTAATGGTACACATTATGTAATATGGTATAAGCCTGCAGAAGGTTAATTATCTGTGCTTCTGTTTTTCTGGGTTTTGTTTAGATGCAATGATGATGGCCTACAGATGATTAAGGGTGCACAATAATATCAGTACTTCATTGGTATCAGCAGATATTGGTTTCAAAATGGAACACCAACATCGGCCTTAGATGAACATTACTGCTAATATAACTTGCTGATAAGATGACACACATGACTAAACTTTTTCATTGATCGCACTGCAGCGTCTGATATCCAGGTCAGATTTTAAAATATTTTTCTTTTTGTGTGCTGTGAAGAAAAAAAAACACATCTACTCCTTCATTCATATGATTTGGTTGGAATCTAAATTAGAATGTGTTACTGGTTGCACGTAAATTATGTGCTGGTGCACCTAAATGAAGAAGTTAGGCACAGCAGTGCAGCCAGCTCAGAAGGTTAATTTGGGGTTATCTATGTACATGTAACAAACTTATTTTTGAAAATAATTATGTTTCTGCATCTGCCTGTAGGCTATCATCATAGAAGTAGATATACATATGTTTATTCCACTGTAGGAGAGTCTTGACGCTTTCTACAATTAGGCTGAAAAAATAATTGCATTTGCATTGTATCAGTTTTGGGATCAGCATTTGACCAAAATTCAATATCGTGCATCCATGTTATTAAACATTTATGTGTCATGTGTCTTTCGATGTGAAAACTACAATCTTGTGGTCAAGTCATGAGTGTTTATCCTTGTGATTTTATGTAATGCTGTATGTCAGCTCACCTTGGTTGGAAAGTGACATCCAACAGTTGGTGAGTCAAGTGGCATCACTGGCTTTGGAGTGGAAAAATGGTAGTCCCCAGCCAGGAACACTATCCCTTTAACACTGTGGTGCAAATTAAATGTTATCAATAGCGTCTTCATGTGTGCTTGCACACAGTCCCTTGTCATCAGTGTTGGAATTTCCCACTGTTCCAACAAGCCTCAGACTTTATTGTTTATGTTATTAGAAACTGAGAGAGAGCATCAGAAGGTGTCATGTGAGTGAAAACTGTGACAGAATAACCAGCTGTATTTGTTTAAGGACAGTAATACACACATGCACTCGCACAAGCCTGGGTGGATGACCCAGTTTTAGAGGCTCCCACACCAAAGGATCATCCTGGAAAGACGAGTATAGACTGATCTGCGAGGACTCAATCTCAGCATTTTAAAGGAATTTGTTGAATAGGAGTGCTAATATGGAATCAGTTTACAGCCCAAGTCATGTTCAGATTTGTTTGTGTAACCTGATCAGTTTGAAGTGTGTCTTTGACCCCACCCCCAGTTCTACTGACCTGTATTTGCGTGTAAAGAATACATGTCAAGAATTCATTCCATACAATACAGTATGAGAGTAAGTTTAGCTGTGGGATTTGCTTCAAATAAGCAAGCTCAGAACACAATCAAAATGTGCTAATGTAGAAATATAAACACTCAGCAATGGATTAAGGGCATTAAAAGATGAACAACTAAGGCTGCAATTACACTACACATTGAATAATTACATTAAATCAGCAGTATACATTATCTCCTGTTACTTGTTCAATCCTCATTTTAATGCATACAATTGATGCATAGAATTACACTTTGTATGCATCAAGTGTCCTGCAGTCCCTTTGTGCAGTGTCCTCTAATTAGTCTCCTTCATCGTGTGCTGCTTCATTATCATTTGATGACTCACTATCAATTTTTAGGTTGGCTTTCTCAATATTAATGGATAAGATTGTTTCCTGTTGTTTTTTTTTTCTATCCATATGGGCTTGAGTTAATGACATCACATTTAAAACCTTTATGATAAAGTAGTCATATATGGCATCATAAAGTTCAGTATGACCACTGCTGTTTTCATTTTGATAATGTCACTAGTTCTATGTTGACAGTGTTTTTGGTAATAGATTAGATTGAAGGCTTGTTAATGCTTATGGCATAATATAGCTAGGAAATGGCTTTCACTCATATCTCCATGCTGAATATTGACTTTAGTGCCGACTTTAAATGTTTACTTAAACACTGTTAATTTGTGAAGAGTTTTTTGCATGTTTTTTTATTGTGCAGGAAGTCCAGTACATCCAGCACCCCATTTATCCATACTAGTATCTTCTCTGTAACTTACACGTTTATTTTATCTTTGTGTCACTGAACTAGTTTGTTGCCACATGGACTTGAATTCTTTTTTGAGGCAATGACTTGTTAATTTTTCTTTACACAACAGAAAGTACTTAACTTTGTGCCAAAGATAAGAAACCAGTGGCATCATGACCCTATCACTAGACATCCAGAAAGAAAGGACCTGTTTGTGTGAATACCCAATTAGGATAACTGTCGTTTTTGAGGATTATTCTAAACCTTGGTACTTTTCTTCTTCTCACTAAATCTTAACCCCACTCTATTGCTTGACTCTCTTGGATTAGGCCGTTTTTTAATAGTACATTAATTTTGTAACTTATTTCTCCTGAACATCTGTCAAGTAAGTAGAACCATGAATCTTAAGGTCTGCTTGTCTTGATGAGCATAGGTTAATGTGTTGTTCTCTGATCTAATCCATGATCTAGGAACGTTTTTCCACAAAGTTGAGTCCATGCGTTTTGCATGGAATTTGTAACGAAAGCTTACAGGGTTTATTCAATTAATTGGGAGAAAAGGGTTCTGTCAAAAGTTGGTGTAGGGTGCCAGATCCCACTGTGAGTGTGACACCGTAGACAAGGCACTGAAAAGAACAAAAACACTGATCTATTCACAAATAAAGCGAGCAAAGCTGACATCTTAACAGAGGATTGTTCTCCTTCCAAAAATGATCAGGAGTGAGAGCTAAGAGCCCCCGTGCTGTTCTTTTCATCCTTCCTTGTCCATCCATTCCCAATCAAGTAGAGCTGAGAAAAAGAGAGTCTGTGTGGCCAAAAGAGTAATAGTTGCAGGGTTAGACAGCCAAAAAACTAGTGTGCCAATTTAAAACCCTCTCTCATGAAAGCAGTTATCCACTGGTTGGATGAGGTTTGGTGGTGGGAGGGCTGAGTAGACTGTATCCCATTTTCTCACAATTTGGAATCTCCAGTTCAACGCTGTTGTCCGTGTCATTGCAACTCTGATGTTCGTCTGGTGATGATGTGATAAGCCATCTGCTACCGACATTATATGTGGTGTTCCAAGTAAGAAAAAGGGAACTACATTGCAGATTGGATTGGGGCCGATATGGGCATTTTTCCACTGACTGGGAATCAGCAATTTTGAACGTGGACCCAAGTCTGATTTCTTTTTTTACATCAGAGCACAATTTGTGGCAGAACGCAGATGTGCATGTTATGTTACTCTGGCAAACATGTGGCAAAAATGTCTGCTTTGTGGAAATATTTTAGATAAGAAAGCGAAAGCAGTCCAGCGACATGTAACATCTGCAATACGACCGTATCGTGAGGGGGTATCAAAAGAGCTGCTTTTAATTCATCACTCTGGATAACAAGCTCATCTCCATGGTAGAGGATCAGGGTTTTCTTCGTCATCTGGAGTTTTTGAATCCCTGGTATGCCCTACCATCTTGGCATTACATTAGTTAAGCCAATTATCTCTGATTGGGATCGGGGTAAAAAAAAAAGCTTGATCGGGACTTCCCTAGTTAGCACCCATAGACACCCATTGTACTTCCCTTTGGATGTGTATCAGGTTTAATAGTTTATTGGGATCCCCAACTTGGGATCTGTAGGAAGAGCTGGAAGATGGAGATGGCAAGAACATCTGCTTAATCTGCTGTTACTTCGATCTAAAATAACAGGGAAAGATGGTTGGTTGGTTGGTTGGGTGGCCATTGTAGCTTGTGTTTTGTTATCACATGCTTCATACTTTTTCAGCAGATTCTCGAATAGATAGTACCTGGGAGATATGTAAAAATTGTACATGCATCTTATTTGCAGTATAACAATGATATTCCAGCAGACAGTTGTTTAAAATTCAACACAACAAGACAACAAAATGAAGGGAAATTGACAATTTTGAACTGGAAAAGACCTCCTTTGCTCCTCCTTTTTTAGTTGAGACCTACAGGTCATGACCTGTCAGTGTTGTTCCTGCTGAATGCCTGCATGAGTATGTGTGTTAAACAAACCTATAAAAAGACAAACAACTCTAACCTGTCCATCAGGATTTCCTCAGTGACCCCTAAAATGACACAAGTTATCATTCATCTGTTTTGACAGAAACCAACAGCACTGAGATCATAGACTCAAAGAGTCTGGTAGAATGTCCTGAGATTGATAGCCAGTAGAAACGTGGTGATGGTCAACTTTTGTGCATCTAGGTGTCTTTCAAATCCTTCACTCGTTATTAGTCTTTGGCTTTTCAAGCGAAAGCTGAATAAAAGATTCTTCCTCTCTATCACAGTGATCTTTGGCCACTAACGGTAGCCTCCGTCCACGAACTGAACAAGTCCCCAGTGTCTGAGTTATATAACAGAGCATAGCTGGACGGTTACAGCTCTGTTGTTTGTGTCAAATTCTTTGCAGATGTTGGCCAAAGTTGTTTTTTTCCATGAGTTCTTGACCTCGGCTGTTTGGATAGTTTGTTTCCAATCTGCCAACACAAAGATCAGATTAAAACTGAGAGAAACAATCCACCAAAGAACAACCAACAAATTCAAAGCTGTTGCATTGCCTACTCCAGAAAATGTGTCTAACTGCCACTCTCTCTTTCAGATATGTGCAGTGTGCTTAGAAGAGTTCAAGCAGAAAGATGAGCTGGGGATCTGCCCATGCAAACATGCCTTTCATAGGAAGTAAGTATAAGGTTTTGTTGACATTCATTTACACACAAACACACGTGTGAACACACACAAAGTCAAGGACACATACATCAGTCCAGATAAAAAAATGATTTTTTTTTTATGTTCTTATTACTTACCCCCGTAAAGACAGACTAAAGACTAAAATGACGTTATTGAAAAGTCATTGCTTGGATGAAGTATATGTTTGTGTCCTGATACAAAGTTCATAACTGTGTATTTTTATACACAAAACTAAAGCCATGTGTGTAATGACGGGAGGAACTACACAGGACATGATGGATTGCTTGAGCCAGCTTTGTCCCACACGCCCCCCTCCCTGTGCCCCGACCGTTTCGACTGAGTTGTTTATATCAGCACGACACCTCCCTTGGCCTAGTTTCTTCCCCCAGTTGCAGCAAGAGTGGTCACCACTCACTGAATCCACTGTATAAACACCCCCTTCAGTGTGTGTGTGTGGACACAAGTCAAGCCGTGCTGTTTTCCAGAAAAAACAGACATTCCAGGCGGACCGTTACCGAAAACATTCAGTGGTGAAGAGCATGCTGTCTTCTTATACAGATAAACATAAAACGTTAACATAGATACACTGTCAAAATTAAGGTTAAAACATCACATTGAAGAATAAATGTAATGCTCATGTCACGCACACTTTTGAAGTTACGACTGAAGTTACTCTTTGCAAACTAAAGGGGTTCTTGATAATCTGAAATTAAAATACCATTGTTAATGGTAGTCTAATAGACCTCGCACTTCCCTACTCAGACACAACTTCAACAATAATGTGAGGTTGCTATTAACAATTCTTTTCATTATTGATTAATTAAGAAATAATCGGAAGATTGACCGATCAGTTGTTTTGTCTTTATATGCCAAAAAAATGACCCGTTAAAATATCCCATGGACCAAGGTGATGATACCTTCAAATTTATTTTTTTTTACTAGTCAACAGTCAGAAACCCAACCATGTTAAACTAACACTGATTTAAAATAGGCTTAAGCCGCAAATCCTCACATTGGTTAAGTGCGAGCCAAACCGGTGTTTTGCTTTCTGGCTTGAAAAAAAAAAATAGTCTAAAAAAATAGTAAATAATTGTCGATTCATTGCCTGTCAGTTGGCTGATCAGCTATTGTAGGGCTTTTTAAGATCTACATGAAATAGGTCATGTTATGCTAATTTTCAGGTTCACACTTTTATTTGGGGGTCCTAGTAAAATAGGTTTACATACTTACATTTTGAAAAAAAACAAAAACAAATTATTTTTCTCAAATAGTACATTGCTGCTGGATCCCTTTTAGACACTATCTTGAACACCTCTGTTTTAGCTACAGAGTGAGACATCTTGCCTCCGTTCAGTCTTTGGTGAGAGTTGCACATGTGCATTAATTAACAGCCAGGATGTGGCTAATCAGAGGCAGAGTAGAGTGGGTCATGCCGAGCAAGGTAGTGTGATCCAAAATAACGCTGCTACAGCTGGTAACCATGACTGCAGTAGTGTTTTCTGTGGGAGAGAGAAACTCCCTTTGGTGTGGACTCTGGGCCTTTTCACTTTGCAGACCTTTTACATGAACAAAAGTGCCAGATAACACAAAGAAGGACAGGCAAAACCCCAAAAAACAGAATATGAGCTCTTTAGAGTCGCTCATAGATCAGAGAACTGTTGGATGCAGTGGTAATATGGAGGCTAGAGAGTGCACAGCTGCTGCCTCTATGTCAGTGATTGACAGTGCTGGCACCCCAGCTGGATGTGTTGATGTGCAATGTGCCACATAATGTTTGACCTTACCCACTTAGTCAGTGTGGTTGTAGAATGTGATTGTGAGCTGAGTATATTTAGCCGTGGTACGTGCATAGCCACCACATACTGACTCTGAATAGCTGCCTCCTCCTATCCCAGTGATTCAGTATTCCTGTGGGCAAGGAGGGTGAAAGCTGGGCCGATGAGCTGCCCCTGAGCCACTCAGGACTACAGCATAAACAGCAGCTCATAAGAGTTTGTATACCACTGAACATCCACACAAAAAGTATTTTTTCTACTGTGACATAGTGGCTGCAAAGGTTTGTAGTTTGCTCCTTGACAGAGAACAGAGGCCGTGGTCAGCTTGGATTCTTGGCATTTACAATGGATTCCTATAATAACAAGTTTCCTTTGTGAAAAAAAAATATAAACATAAAGGAAATCAAACCACTCATGCACTGTTAAACACTTACCTGCAGTCTGTTTATATTACAAACTTTTTAGGGTAATACCAATATCATAATTGGAGAGTTATGATGGGATAAAAATGGGATATACCATGATGATATGTGTTAACCATCTTTAACTGTCACTTTACAATGGTTCACTTCAATTAGTTTTTTTCAGAAATGGTCAAAGAGTGGGACATCATGCATGTTGTAGGTACATTTGTCTGTGCCCTCTGGTGGATACATTATGTAATGGCAATATGAGCTAATATGATACATTTATGATAACCTAAATGTATCTGAGAATAACAGATATAGTACTTTGTATAAGGGCTTGACAGGTATATTGATTTGCTGATATTATTGGCCTATCAGCTATACATCAGTACTGGCATATATTTTGTCCGATATGCAATGATATGAAACCATTTTCCTGCAGCATACGAAGCTCACTACTTTTTCTTTTTTCCAGGTGCCTCATCAAGTGGTTGGAGGTGAGGAAAGTGTGCCCGCTGTGCAACATGCCTGTCTTGCAGCTCGCCCAACAGGCCGGCAGCATGGATGCCACAGTGCCAATAGAGCAGCCTCTGCCTGGGATCGAGAACCTGGTGTAGCGGACTCAAAAACCTCTCTTACAGTACACTACAGTCACACAACCCATCACTCATACGCTCACCTGTACAGGTACACTTCGGTATGAGTCTGTGGACCGACCGGAGAAAACTGGAGTTACTGCGTAGATACTCATAAGAACTGTGAATCTGCGCCTCTCTTATCCTTGTATCGTTCTCAGAAAGGATTTCCTGATATCAGTTCAGACTGATAATCAACTGCTTTCATGTTTTGGTTTTTTTTTCTTTTTCTTTTGGCGGACAATGAAGAAGATGATAAAGAAGAAGTTTCGTTCTTGGCCAAGACGTGGTCGATAACTTTCTCACAACCAAAGCACTTTTTCTGGGAACACCAGCTAAAGACCAGGAGAAATCACAAAAGCCAAGAACTACAATACACTAAAACATAAATTGTTGTTTTGTTTTTTTTAACAAGCACTTTATGAGAAGTCGAACCTTAATTGCTTGTGATCTTAGTAGCAAGGTCATGTTTTATATTTTATCATTAACTATTATTTCTATGTACAGTACAGAGCCACATGAGTTTTCACTTTTAATTGGTAAACTTTTGATTTTTAAACATACAAAATATTTGAAAGGGACAACAATACCTTCAGTATGTCGGTAGATGTCAGGAAATTGGACAGTGCTTTGTGGCATAATTGCACACACACACACACACACACAAAATTAAGCTCAAAGCAACCTCGAGACATTACGTCTGACTAAATGTGAAAAGTTTGAATGTGTTGAAACCCAGAAATCTTCACACAAAGCCTACAGAATTTTGTTTACCCTCTTCACCTGTTTGTCATTCGCTAACAATGTGACTCTTGTTATTATCCATTTATCTTATTCTGTCAGTACAGGAAGGGTTAGGGAGATGCAGAAGAACAATTTTATTTTCATTAAAGGACTATACCAGATAGCTTCCTATACATACGAGTACTGGTAGGTAAGTGCAGGCTTGATAAACCCTGGACAGAAAAGCAATCCAGGACTTCTCCAACAAAAAATCAGACTATTTCAACTACTGTGATTATCAGTATTAGCGTTATAAACTGGTGCTTTATATATAGACCCGTTAAACAGAACAAACACCAGAAATGATATTAATGATATTAAACGGAAAGATCTAGAACATGTAACCTTAATGTTTCAGTTTGATTTTGGTTAGCTGCTGCATCGAGCTAAGTAATTGTTACAGTGGCTTGTTTCCCAAAACAGAAATTCCAAAAGTCTAACTGTCCTGATGATTTATCTTGAACTAGTGTTGCATATCCTGCAAGAAAATGATTGCATATTTAGGAATAGACCAGGATGAAGCAAGCTTTTGCCTTCCCAGCTGTTTAACACCTACGTAACACGTGCTGCAGACACAGTTGCAGTTAGTTTTGCTTCCGCCCTGAAAGATCATTCGTATTTTTAAATTTTTTATTTATTATAATGTCTTGGTACAGCCGCATAGATCGAACGAGTAAGCAGACCGACACCTGTGTCAGAATCACTGCCCTCAGCATATCATCAGCATATTGTTTGCTTAAGATACACTCTACTTTGTAAAACACACACACATGCGCAGAGGGAGGGGCTCGAGCCGTCCCCTGCCCGGGCTGCCAGAGAGTCTGTGGTCAGCAGGTTGTAATAATGCAGCATTTTCATTCATACACAAACACACACATACAGGGTAGTTGTGCTTTTTTGGCTGCAGCATTCTGGTGCTTTCGCCACTCTCTCCCTTTTTCTGTACGGTACAGGGTGCTTTTTGTTTTGCGCCACACTACAGTGACTCTGAGCCCCCTCTCTTTTTGTCCACGTCCCTTGTTAGCTGCATTTAGTGAATGTGTTGTGGGTAAATGTGCTGATCTACAAGGGTTGCTTTAAAAACAGCTGCGCTTCAGAGTGATGGACCTAAGATAAGCTGGAGAATGTCTTTTACCTGTGATATGTATTGTCAGATGACAATCACACATTATGTTTAAAGGCACAATCTGTCCAAATGTAAACAAAGGATTAGTCCCACTATAAGAAAATAAAACTTGCTCAGGACTGACACAATTTATCTAATTTTGCAATGTGTTGTGGTGCTGTAAACAGCTTCCAAAATAACCAGAGCAACTAATAATCAATTGATTGATTCCTTGTCAGCTATTGTATACATTTTCAAAATACTTTGATAATCAATTAATCATTTTTTAAAGAAAAAAAGCCAAATTCTTTGATTCCAGTTTCTTAAATGTGAATATTTTCTGGGTTCTCTGCCCCTCTCTGACAGTCTACTGACTATCTTTAGACAAAACAAGACATTTTAGGCCTCTGGGAAACACTAATCGACATTTTCACCACGGTCTGACATTTTACAATTCACACAACTAATTGATTATTTGAAGAAAAAATTGGTCAAATGGATTAATAAACAGTGAAAATAAGCTGCAGCCCTGGAAGAACAAATGACTAAACAGGCCTCCAATTGGTGTAGAAACAACACCACCAAAATCCAGTTTTAGTCAGACAACAAAATGTGTCTGGATTGTGCTTTAAAAAATGCTAAATCATCTAACTCCAGCTACTCTGTCATGTAGTTAAACAGGATTATGGACGGTTTTAAAAGGAGACAGTGCGTGTCATCTTTTATGGCAGGTGAGCATTGTGACTCCGACCTCTGTGGTGCGAATGTTTGTCATCTCTGTTGAATGTCTGCCCAACCCCCCACAGGTATGACCTCCCGCGGTTGGGTCAGAGCTTGCTGCAAGGTGAAAATGTCAGCTCTGAGATGAGAGCCAAAACAGGATTTCTCTCCCCTCTGTGAGTCAGTTGTTCCACGCCCTTAACGAGGTCCAGACCTCTGACACATGAGGAACTATTAACATTTTAAAGCAGCTCAAATTCAATTGTCCACATTTGCGTCATTTCAACAAAAACTGGCACAGTTACAAAAAAAGAAATCAACCAGGGCTGTGTTCATTCGCAATATCATATAATGATAATACTTTATCAGAAAGTCCTTGTTATTGCCTTGTCTGTCAATGAAGAGGTTGTGGTTTTATATACAGTGTGTTGTGTGATGTACAGTGTTTGGTACCTTTTTTTTTTTTTTGTTGCCTCGTTAGTTCTGAAGAGGCTACGACTGTTTCTCAACGTGTATCTCAACATTCTCTCTCATACCCTTATCCCCAAAGCCTCACTCTATAAACAATACAACGGAGAGTATTTCTGCCCATCGCCAGAAAGATGACATATTTTGTAGCTCAATGCTAGTAACGCAAGTCTTAAAGCTTTGTTCCTGCTAACGATGTGTCTCAGAATGTAAGGTTCGCGAGTGAAAACCAAGAATACGAGGAGATTTAATGTGAAAGCATGCTATTTTGCATAGTGAAGTTGCCACTGATATCACCATTTTTAAATGTATGTAGAGAGTAGTATCAGTAGTAGTGTATTTATACATGAGGTGCACAAAAAAAAGCTCCTTCATAACAAACTAAATGGCAGCTGAACACTTCCTGCCATTTGGCCATCTTAAGTGTTGTGTTTGATTGTAAACACTTTTAGCCTTTTCCACCTGAACTTTCCTGTTTCCTTCCTGTGTGCCGTCCTAATCCCACTGAAAACAAAGTGCCAACTCAGAATGAGCTTAAAAAAAAAAAAAAAGATGAGAAAGATGAGATTATAGACGAGGGTCGAGCGTCAGATTTATGTCCAAAAACAGAATGGAAACTGAGCCGGTCGTGAATATAGTAATAAATGGCTTCCCGCAACTGAAATGGCCATTGACGTCACTGCTGCTGCTGAGTAAACTCCATTATAAATAGACGAGACACAATCAGATGGAATACGACGGGCGGGAACACCGATTTGCATCAAACATTTAAGAGAAGAAAGTGTCTGAATGATGGCATCAGAGGCCATTTATATTATTGTCCCTTGATGGCGGACATTGTTGTAGAAGAAAAAAACGTTTTAGTTAAAAAAACAAAAAGAAAACACACACACACACACACACACACACACATCCTCTGTAGATGAGGACTTTCACCGTTCATCCATGGTTGGTTTTAGCGACCAGACCCTTTAGGATTATCAATCTCTATCACTGCCTCCCTGAAGTGAACTTTCTCTGTTTGTATGGTGTGTTATTTATTCCCATGTAGCTCTCGTAATGCCCTTCCAACTCACAAATAACTTCTCTGTCCAAACAAACCTCCCACCTCTACTCCCCCCCCCAAACCTGCCCACACACCCCTTTTTGTTAACACTGATTATGTTTGTGGACTCTCACAGACATTGTTTGTAAAACTAAGAATTCTGCAGCAGAATATTTTTGGAGACAATTGCTGTACAGTATTTGTAAGCTCTATTTTTGTATATTGCTATTTTGGAGAAAATAATATGCATTTTTTTTTTCTTTTCTTGTTTTTGCTAATTTCATGTTTATTCATTTTAAGAAAATGTTGCATGTGACTGACTTGAACTGTAAATAAAATTTCCAAGTTTTGGGAAGAGCCGAGTGTTTTGTTTTTGTTTTTTTTCTTTGCCCACACAGTCAAAATGTCTCTCAGGAAAATCTACGCCAAATATGATCCAAAGTTATGTAATGCTTCAGGTAGATGTTTAGATTGTTATATTTCTACCTCATACAAGTCAGACATGGTTTGTTGTCCACATTCACTTCAGGACTCATCACAGTCTGACTGAATTCAAACTGACTCAAGTTGACAGCGACATTTTTAAAGATTGTGTCATACCGCCACCTTGTGGTTAAATTACAATAGTGTAAATGGTTTGAATTACCCCTCTATCTGATGGCTATATTTACACTGTCCTCGAGGTTTCATTAATTAATTTAATGGGGACATGTTATCGTCTTTTATACTGAGTATAAACTTGAGGCCTTCCTTTAAAAGGCTGACGCTGGAAAGGGAATTTTAACCGTCCAAACCACTGACACACGAGAGACATCAAGTGGGTCTGGAAGCCCATTTCCTCCAGTAAAGGAAACAATGTGATAAAAATTAAGCTCAATTAAAAACAAATACCCATGTAAGAAAAAAAAAGGAAAAGATTTGGGGGGAAAATAAGATGTATGAGGTAAAAATCTAGACTATGAGATTTAAAAAGTGACGTTAAATAACTTGTCATTATGAGATAAAAGTAATCTTTGGGTAAGGTCGTGGTTATGTAATGCAAATGTAGAAGATATGAGATACAAAAGTCATAATTTTGAGAGAAAGCATCAACAATTATTTAATGATTTACCTTTTGTCTTTTTATCTCATAATTTATTTTGATCTACTATTTATGACTTCAGTTTTCATCCATTTTTTTTTTCTTTAACTGGCAGAGACAGCCATCCTCTAGACTAGGGTGGGAACAGCAAATCAAGAGGCCTAAAGTGACGAAACAATAACAGGATACAGTCAATCAGACTGCTTCTAGCAAACACTGGAGACTGAAACATAAAGTCAAATCACATCAAAAAGAACAAAATGCTTCTGGAGCCAGAGTTTGTGACACTTTTTGCTTTATTATCAAGATTTTACACATAAGAAGAATTTGCCCTTTTATATTGGTAAAATGGAAAACTCTGGTAAAAGTTTAGTTAAAGTGAGTCATTTAAAAATCATTTTTAAATGAAGGGAGATGGAGAAACTTTGAAAAACAGCAGTCAAATGTTTTCGAGGTGGTGACGAAAAACTAGAAACCGAGATACTCTGAGTTCAACCAAAATTTTATTTTAACATGTTAACACACTGGATCATCTAGATTTCCCAAACCTATCAACACTTGTGCGTCATAACATGATGATTATATCCTAGCATAAATAACATCCCCAGGTGGGTAACAAAGACTGTAGTCCATGAAAACAGATAACATGACCCAGTTACACTGTAAAGAGGAACTTGTAGAGCACAGTGCTGAGGTAACACACAACCAGACTGCTCGTGTACATGATCCCGGCATGTGCTGCAGCAGCAGCGCTGGTAGCAGTGGTGTTTGTCGAGACTGTCGTGGCAGCAGCAGTTGTTGTAGCTGCTCCAGTCGTGGCTGTGGTGGCTGCGCCTGCAGTTGTCGTGGCTGCGCCTGCAGCTGTGGTGGCTGCGCCTGCAGTTGTCGTGGCTGCGCCTGCAGTAGTCGTGGCTGCGCCTGCAGTTGTCGTGGCTGCGACGGTCGTAGCTGCAATGGTCGTAGCTGCGGCAGTGGTGCCGGCCGATGTAGCTGCAGCGGTCGTCGTGGTAGCTGCTGCGGTTGTGGTTGCCTGGCCATTTGCTGATGCTATCAGGCGATAAATAGTGTGTCAGTAAAAGAGAGGGCTTTTCTTTCTTTAAAACAAAAACTGCAACACAAAAGAAAAATGAGTTTTACTTACCGAGGATCAGGAGTTGTATCAGAATTGGAAGAAGCATCTTGAATCTCTAAAAGAAAAAAACAGATTTTTTTTTTACATCAGCGTTTTCTAGCGAATTTCACTTAAAGAATCAGTCTGAATGATGCAGTTAAGTCTATGCAGTAAAACACTGTACACACCAAGCGTCTCTGGATTTCACTCATTAACAGACTAACTGACTTTGTTCACTTGTCTCGCTCTTTAATCACTTCACCCCTCAGATGTGCACCAGTCTGAGTTTGTCAGTGTCTTTATATAGCCAAAGACAGACATGAAAAATGATGTGAAAGAAACACAGCTTAATGTACATGTGATGGATGATCATTCCTTCCACGTTGTTCACCTCTGTGTTACAAGTTGCTTTGTTCACCTGCACATTTTAAAAGGACGCGACATTATTCTGCTGCGGCTGAAGGGATTTACAAAGCAAACAAGTCGGTGACTAACTCCACGAGACCTCAGTGTGTCCTTGGTGACTGTGAATTATCTGTGCATGGGATGCTAAGGCAGATGAAACAATGACCGTGTCATGCAAAGTCAGAGGAATGAGAATAAACGAGAGCGGAAAGAAGCGTGTCTTTGTACTCGACCTGCTCTCCAAATTTACTCTGCTATTTTAGGTTCCTTCAGCACAGTGTTTTTGACTAAAACTATGACTTCATTCATGCGGCATTACAACGCCATGAGTCACAGTCGTTAGCAGTTTGCATGAATAAAGCTGTGCCAGTACTGAACATTAACAAAACATTATTATTCAGTTTCAAAAGCTGCTCCAACCGCTTCAGTACGTTCATGTCCTCATGCGAGAATCTCAGTCAACCTCATGTTTTCAAAGGACTTTTGAGCACCTCAGTTCAAAATGTCCAATAACTATTGATGAAGGTTTAAAAAAGATTTGCTAAGCGATGAACAAACAGGTGAAACCGTTGGATAAAAGTAACAAAAAAGTGGTTTAAATAACTAAATGCAATGGATAAATGGCTGAAATGTCCTGACATTTGACATATGTTTCTGACACTGAACAATATTGTCTTACAACTCACAATTCCTTTTCAGGCTCAAGACAGAATATATCTTCATATCTTTAAATGTCCTCAGAAGGACTTCATGAATGCTAGAACTGGGCGACGAGATGACCATGTATTTTGACCAAAGACAATAACTTTAGGGATGACATTTTGTACTTTCAAAAACAGTCTACTAAGTTTAAAAAATTACCTCAGTTACTGTATTTCAGCCTTAAAATCCAGGAAAAGACAACATTTGTGCCATGTCACAATATAACAATGTATTAAATCTACAAAAATATAGAGTCTCATATCACAATTATTATAAAAATGGCAATATATTGCCTTGTCTTGCTCCAAAGTGATAGTAGAGTGAATATAAAGTCGACCAAACATGTATGGATAAAAACCGTAAGAAAAAAAAATCTCATCCAGTTGAAAGTATGTTTATAATATAGGAATATAATTATTACTGTTATCAGAAATATAGTTAGGTATATATTTCAGCTTATCTATTCACATTTCGGTATACACTTATATATTAATATTGTATATTCATAAATATATTGACATTTTAGTAAGTTTTAGATGGGAAATACTTTTAGATTTGTGTATCTTTAAGACGTATGTTGTTACATTATTTGAAGCAGGCACTACTTTTCCGCTCTGTCGGACTCAAGGGTGGCAATAAGGCCCCGAGGCATGTGCCTGGATCACGCCCAGGTGTTGATGTAGGGGGTAATTCAGTTTATATGACATGGCTGTAGGGCTGCATTAGAGAAAAAAATAGTTTGTTTCATTCATATCAAGGGTGGATTGTGACCGAGTCTCTCAGAGCCATGACGGCAGTATCTCGCTTGACTTGTTGAAAAATAAACAGTGAGTCTGTCCCACCCTAAACCCTCACACACTGTACATCCCAGGTGATTCCACAGTAGATAAAAGTGATTATTGTTTTGATTACTAGACACATTGTTTTGCCTGTAAAATGCCAGAGAGTTATCATCTCCACAGGTCAACTTCAAATCGCTTGTTTTCAGTCTGAAGTTCAAATATATTAAGCTAACTACTGGATAAGAGAAAGAAAAATGTTGAAAGCCTCACAGCTGAGAAGCTGGTAATGTTAGGGTAAGTTATTTGTTATTTTAAAAATGAAAAATAAGTCGGCCTTCTGATTCTCTTCTACTCAACGAATCACTTTGTTTTGTACCTCATAAAAATTGAGAATATTAACTTGTATACATTTTTCCTTCCAGCTAGTTTTTAAACAATAAGGATCCAATAGAGCAATATCAGATCTTCCAATATGATCTGTGATACACTTTTAAATATTTAAACTTGTCCAATTCATCAGTTGAGTTTTACAGTAAACCTACAGCATGACTTCATGGGTCGACCCAAACTTGAATACAGTCATAAAAATACCATTTTTACACATTTAAGTTGTATTCTGTATTCTATATTTGCTAAAATTGTCATTGTGCTCTAGCAGAGAATAAGATACTGGACAGCCCTCTAAAAATCCATTGTCTGTGGCTCCACCCAGTGGCCCTAATATGATTTGCAAGAATCCACTGCTCAGGGATGAACACAACCAATCAGAGCCAACGGGCATGTCTGAGAAGTGTCAATCATGCCCGTGCTGGCAGCCCCCCTCCCCCTGTGCGTAGTTACTTGGCAGTGCCCCTCCCCCCGGGTAGGCAGCGCCAGCTCTCACCTGGTCAGATAGCTCAAGCTCAAACTGTAAACAATGGTGGAAAAGCAACAGCAGAAAAATGCCCCACCATCCCCCACGTCAAAGAGGAGAAATAAGCAGACTGATGAAGGAAAGCAGTGTAAAAACAAAGACTTGGACCGAACCAGAGAGAAAACGAGGACAAATGTTTAAGCGTCATTTCAGAGGTGGAGGGAGCTGCGGGATTTGGAAGGACCCAAGTGCTACGCAGAGTTGGACGCTTTTCTGCTAAAACAAGTAAGGACCCCTGCTTGATATATGGTTAATTCTATGTTTTAATCACAAAGCTATGGTGGTGGCGGTTACAGTAAGACTCACAATAGCGCATATCGCCATATGATGTTGCAGTCGCGCTACATAGCTTGTTGGTAAATCTGGCTTGTTAGCTTGTATGCTAACTCCTGTGTTTAGCTTTGTCTTTATGGCTACTGGTTAGCAAAAATGTGACCAGGCAGTTATAATTAGGGTTGCCAACTCCCTGAATAAGTAAATAAAATATTTGACTCGAATCTGAATTTAATTCAATGCATGTTTTTGAGTAATACGAATACATATGATACATATAATATACAAAAAAATATTTAACAGAAATCTGTCCTGCTTATCTTGACAGAATAAAATAAATATGTATTTGACAGAACTGTCCTGCTAAACTGAAAACAGTTTAAAAATAACACAAAACAATAGAAAGTTATTACTTCTTACTTTTTATGTATAGTTCATGTGTAGTATGTCAACTGCCTGTGCAGTATAAATTATTCACGTTACATCCATCTGTCTGTCTATGGACTGTTTGAACTGACATGTGTAAGATTGTATATGTATGTATACAGTATAGTCTGTATTCTTTATCTATTATTCATCTTTTTTATGTGTTCATCTATCAATCACAACATTTTTTTGGCCATAAAATACTGGTATTCACTGGACTTACCCTTATTAACCTTAACCGGCAGGTAAAAAATTTTTTAAAAAATCTTATTTTTTAACATACCATATCTGCCTCTGGGGTTGTCTGTTTGACAACAAACCTGTCAAGGCGACATTTATTCTGTGTACTGTGTAGCATAAAAACTTTAATAATAATAATGGATTTGTATGGCGCTTTTCTAGACACTCAAAGCGCTCTTACAGGGTTCCAGGTTCCATTCATTCACACACAGTCATACCGGTTGTTGGAGCCATTTTTAGGTCATTTTTTGTTACTCATTTAAATACATGAGAAAACTGCCAGCCATACATTAACAGCAGCTGAATATAGTTAACCTAATAACTCCAGCAGACTGTGAGATAAAGTGCTAAGTTGTGAGAAATGTCTCAAGGTTCAGGTTTCATTTAGGACTCCTTGGTATGTGCAAAACTTAGAACTTACAACAGAAGTCTTAATAACTCTGCCATTTAAGGCTATTGCTTTCAATAGCACAGAGAGGCACATGTACATGACTACAGACAGTCACGAGCAATAACAGTGTGTTCTTATCTGGGAGCACATGCTCTGCCCCCAGAGCCCCTCCCCTTTGCTGTCATTTGGCAGTGTGAAACTACCAGTACTAAGTCAGGATGGCCGAGCGGTCTAAGGCGCTGCGTTCAAGCTGGGGAACACTCGTCCGTCAAAGAGGGGGAAGAAGGGGGAGGAAAGGGGGAAGAGGAAAAAGGGAGAAAAAGAGGAAAAAAGGGAGAAAAGGAGGAAAGAAGGAAAACATTGGCCATCTTGCACATTTATAAAGCATTTCTAGCCGCCTGAACGCAATTTGGAAACTTTTGATGCGTTCAAGTGTTTTTGACACACCGCGGCCTGGATTCGAACCGACGAACTGTCGCTCCTTGACGCACATTGCCTTATTTGGACATAACCACCGGCGATAGGGGTATTCCCTAGCTTGGGCGCTGACGGGGCCTCCATTTCCTTCCTTAGGTTGTAAATATTTAGGCAATAATTAATAAATGCTTCCTCACTTAAATGAGGATCATTTGGCATCTTTTTATAAATAGTGACACTGCCCACTGACAAAGGCTCATCACTTGGATGGCAGATCTTTCCATTGCTGACTGTCATTCTGAAATTCCTGCGCATGTTTACAAGAGACCACCTCCATCATTTATCAGTAAAAAAAAAAGCCTTTTCTGAGCATGTTTCTTTCTCTCTGTTTTCATAGAGAAAAATGAACATGCTGTTGATGTGCTGCACAACACTGTAACAAAACTGTAACAACTTAACTGTTGCCTGTAACTTTTAATCTTTTCCTGTATAAATGAAATGAAATAACATGCTGTTTTTTCAAGAGTTGTCAAGTTAATTAAATTGTAAACTGTTACTGTTGTTGAATGTTGTCGTTGTCATCATTAAAAACATCCACTTGTACATTTGGTGTACACCAGCTTTGTTTGTTCATGGAGAGAAGAAACAGAAACTTTGGAAAGATTTAATTACAACAGAATCAAAATATAGAAAATTAGATTTTTTCACACCACAGTAGCCATACTTCAATAAACAACATTTAAGTAACAACCAAAACTAAACCAAAGTTTACAATACAACTAAACAACTAATAACAACTAGCTTAGTAACAACTAAACTAAACTTTACATACAATACAATTGTCAATTACCATTATCTATTTACAATGGATATAACTTTTCTTTTCTATCAAATGTAGAAATATTGAGTTATCATACAACTATTCACAGTAAACAGGATAATATATTAATACTTAAACAAAGAATATTTCAAACTATTTACAATTTAACTATTATTTACAAGGATTATTTATTTACAATATATTACAAGTTATTTTGAGAATTTCTTCCTCATTTCCTCCAACCACTGCTGTTTGGTGAGTGTATCAAACGCAGGGCAATACACTCTGCCACGGTACTGGCTGTGTCCAGTCTCAGCAGTGCGGAACTGGCCACACCTTTTACAGGTGTTTGCCTCCACTGTTCTCCTGTAGGGCCTCTTTGGTGGAGGTCCAGACTCCGCTGTGGTGTTGGGCTCAGTTATTTGAGGGTTGGTGCCCTGAACCGGTGCAGGAAGGGCCACTGTGACAAAATGAGGAAGAATTTGTCCTGTTGCCGTGGCGATCTGAGGTGCTGGGGGCATGACAAGCACAAGCCTCTTCACTGGTGCCTTTGGCATGATGGGGTGACTAGAGGCTGTCGGCCTCTGTTGTGCCTGACCTGCTGTGCTCTCCGGCAGGTGGTACTGGTGCTCGTGTCGAGCTGACCTGGGCTCAGCAGGGAGAGCTCTCGCTTCCTGAAGAGGCTCCTCAGACTCAGGAAGGGCTGGAGGCAACACAGTACCCTGAAGCAGCACAGAGAGCTCCTGCCTCTTCTGCCTGCTGTTGTGCCACTGGATGAGGGTGTTCTGATTCACCTCCACCAGCTGAATCTCTGATCCCTGCATCACCAGAGAGTTGCCAACAACAAGCTGCCTGATTTTGTGGTAGTCTCTCAGAATTAAGGACCACCTTGAGTCAGCCCCCTTGCCTTTCCTCACTGGGCCTTGGTGGAGATCACAGAGTCTAATAAAAATGTTCTCCACCAACCGACAACAGTTTGGCCACTGAGCAGGAGCACTACTTGCACCTAACATGCAACGGGTGGTGCTCTCCACACCAGGAGTTTGTGAGGGCTTCTTCGGTGTCCTGAACCGTCCACTCAAAAGTCTCCCCTGGTGTCGTGCTGCATAAATCACCCGCTGCTTGTCACCTTCGTCCAGCTTCTCCCACAGCGCTATAATGGCACTGGTCTGCTGGTTGGTGAGATAGAGAGACGTCTGCTCCCGCAGCTTCACCAGATACTCAGCCAGTCTGTCCACGTGCTGGTATCCAGGAATATTTTGGTCATCAACAGCCTGTGAAAATAATAAAACAACAAACCTTACTACCTTCACAGTTTATTTAAAATAAATATCATCTAGACTGTGTGCATCTATACAATGTTTAAGTGTGTATATGTAAGAGTTGGGCTCATATCTATACACCTAAATAATTAAAAGTGAACACACACACACACACACACACACACACACACACACACTTACCATATCTTCATCTTCAGCCTGCATATCCACTCCAGCCTCAGCAGATGAAGTAGAGGGCATGATGGATGCACCAGAGGCCATGGAAGATGTGCGAATAGCCAGGACTGATGTTCCAGGAGGCAGGGCTGCAGGAAATGTTAAGAAAAATCACAACAAGATTATTTTGTATTGATATTACAGCATCACAGTTTTAATTTTCACTGCAAAAAACTATTGGAATTATGATGATGCAACATTTTTTGGGGTCTGTACCAAATGAACATGTTCTCTTACATCTGTGGAACATGATTTGTAGGCCAGGCATCTCTGCGCTACATCATTTTAGTGCAGTTTTGTCATTGCACTTGCAATTTCACTAGTATTTTGAATAGTTCATCCATACCAGTATCTATGGTGGATGAGCCGAAAACCGCTGAGGATGTGCCCACGCTCAGGGTGGATGTGCCAGGAGCCATGCCAGATGTGGTGATCACCAGGGTGGAGACGGTGGACACCAGACTGGATGAGGGAGCAGGAGTGAGAGACGCTGCAGGGACCTCCAGGTCCGCCACTGTGGGGTCGTCTGGGATGTCAGCGAAGCCCTCATCTGTTTCCACATCATCCTCGTGCTGTTCAATCAACTCAGCAGTCTCCTCTGAGTCAGGGTGCATGTCCTGCAGTGCCTGACCAGTCTGCCGGAACAGATACTGAAGCCCTATGAGCTCTCCTGAAATAATTGAAGTAAAGTGGATATTTTACAGTGTTAATAAAGGATTTTAAAACCGAGTTGAATACCAGTGTTCACAAATGCTTACCAGTGTAACGTGAGGGTGGACAGAACTCTGGTGCCACCTTCTTGCCAAACAGCGTCTCGAAGTTTTTGTTTACGCAGTGAAGCAGGTCACCCGAGTAGCTGCGTAAAGGTGATGGTGTAGTAGATAGCGCAGCACTACCGCGGTCCTGGTTCCACCTATGGAGTCCCTCCAGCAGGTATGCCTGAAAATTCAGGCTGTTGGCACTGGTCCCTAGAAGGACATTATCAAATATTAAATTATGAAATACTCTTGGATTACACAGCACATGAAAGACACATGTCTGAAAGACACAAACCTGGTATGAAGCGGTTCAGATGGAGATGAAAGGACTCCAAAGATGTCGAGCCTCTGGCACATCTGTACGTCGGTAGCCGCAAACCTCCCTTTGTGAGTTCCCCTGTTTTGGTGTACAAAGCAACACCTGGCAGATCCTGGATGCACTTGATGTGCTTTTTCTGGACATGCCAGATGTGCTGCATCCTCTCCCTGTCAAACAGCGGAACTCCAAGGGAGTCGTTCCCGCTATCACCCATCAGCCCCTGCAGCAGCTCCTCCAGCAGCTTAGTGGTGGTCTCCTCACCACGGGTCCTCCTCCGGCAGTGGAGAGCCAGCTCCTCCCTGGACAGGTGTCTGCTGATGTCCCCATCGGTGAGACAAGGCCGGCCCTGAGACTGAAGCTGCTGTTTTTTTGCTTCACGCAACAGAGCTAAATCAGCTGCATCCCACTCAAACAAGCATGATGATAGGCGCGACATGAAAACTGGGTACAGCTGATGAGCATCTGTTGTGCATCCCAGGGCAAGTCGGCGCATGAAGTGCCAGATATCCAGCCTTACTGTCAGGTCTGGCCACCCACTGAATCTGACCTTCAACTTGGTCTCCACCGCCTCAGCACAGCAGCCACAGTCCACATACAGGATGACAGGGGGGTCCACACCTGCCCGCTGGTACCGCTTGACCAGATCCGCCGCCATCATGTCCAGGCCAGTTCCCTCCTGAGCAGTCAGCACACTCATCAGTATCTGACCATACTCATTTCCCACTGAGGTGAGCCAGAGTGCTGTGCCCTTGGCAGTCCCGGCAAGCTTCTTGGTGATCTGAAGCACACAAAATGTATAGGGTCTCTGTCAACATGATTCAGAAATACTGAAAAACAGGCATGTATGTTTTATATATATATATATATATATATATATATATATATATATATATATATATATATATATATATAGTATCAATATGTAGCCAATTTTCTGAAGCAAAAAAGATTGTTTAACCTTCTTAGTGGAATCCATCTTTAGTATGTTGCCATAGATGGAAGTGATTCTGGCCTTGATGTCCTCCAGCCTCGTCAGAATATCCTGGCTGTAAACGGAGAGGAGCCACTTACAGCTCGGCACCACAGCAGGCTCTGGAGGCTCAGGGAACGCCATGGGCAACAGTCCGGGCCGCTGGAGGAAGTCCACACACTCTGTGGTGTACCGTGCCACACGGTGAAGCCATTCCTCTGTGTGGTTCTCCCTGAGCTGCTTCAAAACCCGTGTAGGGCTGTTCCCCAGGCCTCTCTCCCGCAGAAGTCGGATCACCCGGATATCACAAGCAAACCTTGGCCACAGACAGATGTATCAGTAAAAGTGTTTAACATAACTCTGTTTGACAATGCAAGAAAGACAGGAGATGTTACTCACTTTTGTGTTAGGATGACCCGAAATTCCGACCTGTGTGCCAAGTCCAGTTGTTTCAGGACAGTCTGACTCCAAGACACGTGGTTGGCTCTACACTTGGTGCAGGTTAGAGTCTCTGTCACCATGTTGTAGATCCTGTCCACATCCAGAACCCGACGTGCCCTCTTGTGCAGTCCTGCTCCTGTGAGTTGGTGGCGTCCACAGGCAGGGTTGGGACAGACCACCCTCACCTTCCACAGTTTGTAGGGCATCCAAACAAGAAGTGGGTGGGCGAAAAACCGGTCTGGAGCAGGAGCCTGGTGGTAGAGGGGACTTGGCTGTGGTGGATAGTACCAGAGCTTCAAGTTGTCTTGAAGCTCTAGTTTTCCCCTGGGCCCCATCTTCAAAACATATTTTTCAATCCATTTGTGGTCTGCAGGTGGCAAACCCTCTGACCACAAACGGGGCAGCTGAAGTGATGTCTCTGTCCTGGGTTGCGCAGCCTTAGTGATAAAAAAAACAAAACAACAAAAAACAAAAACACAATGCATAAACACACTTAGTACTTGTAGAAGACTGATTATGCTCTACACAGAATGATATTAAATGTTATATTACTTACTGTGACGGTGGCACACACTGCTGTGGTGCTGAGGACAGGCACTGGACCTGGAGCATCTGTCACAATGTCTGGAGACTGTAAAGGCAGGGAAAAGATTCAAATTCATATTATTAACAACATAAAAATTGCGTTGTTATTTCATATAGCTGCTCTACATGAAACACTATTATTTAGCTTTCAGGTGTCATTTCTGATTTGAGTGTGTCTTTTTTAATACTCTTAATAATCTTGAGAAAAATATGGACAGAAATACATACACTTTAACTGTCTGAAACTGAGTTATATCGTGACTTACTGAGACAGCAATGCTGGCTGGGGAGCTGGTGCATGATTCAGTGGGGCTGACGACTTGGGTCTGTAAAGAATTCAATCCAAGTAACTTGTACAAACGAACTTAAATTTGAACAGTTCCAATGTGATCTCCATTTACCTCTGTTGCTTTTCTGGCTCTGCTCAGATTTGGCTTTGCAGCAGCAACATGAGCGCCACCAAATCTCGGCTTGGTAAACTGAAAGGAAATAAAGCAAAGGATGGTGTCATGACAGGACCTTGTTGTCTAACTATCATTCACTGAAGAAAATGTCAAATATTCATCGTCAAGTTATGAGTGTCACAAATACCATTGACAAATTTAACAATCTCTGTTTATGGCCGGCTGTCACTTGTCCCACGGCTGCACTCTGCTGGCCTGCTGCTGCACTCTGTGGGCCTACAGAGCCCTGGACGGAACCTGATGCTGCTGCACTCTGTGGGCCTACAGAGCCCGGGACGGAACCTGCTGCTGCTGCACTCTGTGGGCCTACAGAGCCCTGGACGTAACCTGCTGCTGCTGCACTCTGTGGCCCCACAGAGCCCTGGACATGTATATAAAAGTATATAAAATCACAAATTAGCTTGTGTACTATTACACACACTAAACTTGAGTATTGAATTGACCAGTGTTACCCTCTGCGTGTGAAAATGACACACACACTGCCTCTCTTGCCCAAACAAAGACCTCTGTCCTGGTCTCTGCATTGGACATCTCTCGATCTAAAAATAACATTTGTACATTTGATTGAATCAACCACAGATTAAATCACTGATTTTCATTTGTGTAATTACACAGATCTAATACAAACTATGTGTTCATGACATGTTTATTAACTCATAGGAACATGGCCTTTAGTGCATTTTATACAAATTATAATAAGTTAAATGTATTGTGAGAGTAAATAACAATGATTACAAAATACTGTATACAGTGAATATACTGAATATACTCTTACCATCTGATAGAGGGCAAACCATTTCTTCTGCCTGGGAGCTGGCCTGTTTCCCTCACCTGCAGGCCAGACGCCACTGCTGGCAAACTTCCTCAGGCGGGACATCCACTCTGAGTCCGCCATCGCCTTGTGGGACTTGGAAGATGTTGCCTTTGGTGACATAAATGCATGAACATTTTTTTAAATGAATGAAAACAACGTGAATACTGGAACATGACAGCTAGGACATGACAACCAAAGCCAGCTAGGCTTTGATTGCATCTGTGTTTGTAAATCAGCTGTAGAATTAAACTGATTTATATCAAAAAATATGTATTCTTATAGTATGTTGCGGGAAATATCATGAATTAGAAAGTTAATGCCTTTACAGTTTGAATAATCTTATTAAAACAGAATGAAGTTTTAACGAGTCAGCTTCTCAGAAGCGTTATAAATCGCACGACACAGTGAGTTCAGGATTCCACTACCACCCCCATCCTGACAGTGAACTTCCTGTGACAAACAACTTACGACTTTGACTGTGTAAGGGATACATGGAACACTTAATGGACACAATTAAAGTATATCTCCAGCGATGAAAACGAGCGTTTATCATATGAAAAACACTAGAGTGAGTCTTATGAATTGGCTTAAGAGGCAAATTCAAGCTAGCCAAGCTAACATTCATTCATCGTAACATGAGTGTCAGCAAACGCGACAAAAAGCAAACTGTCAGATATATAATTTAACACAGCAGGTGTAATTACTTGTCTATATAAAGTTTTAATGTGTACAGCAGTGTGATAAATGTGTAAATACTCGCCATTTCACTTGCTGTCCAACTTTTCTCGTTAGTCGCCTCAAACTCCGTTTCAAAAACGACGGCCGTTACCGCAAATCTTCTCGGCTTCCCTCGGCTTCGCTCGGATTTCGCTCGGCTCCGTCCAACATTTCTCCGTCGTGATTGGTCAAATGTTGGAGCTGGGCGAAGACGATTGGTGGGGGAATGTTGGAGCCGCGGATTTGATTGGCCGTCATCCTCCAACATTGCGAAATGTTGGACGGCCACGCTGCCGGCTGCTGGCGTTCAGGTCGCAGTCTCCCCTGGAGGCGTGGGTTCGAATCCCACTTCTGACAGTAACCTTTTTGCCTTCTATTGCCAGGCAAGAAAAAGTACATTTTAAGACTTTTAAGCTGTAGTATGTCTTCAAAGTAAAAAGTAAAGAATATTGAGCTATTGAGCTACTTAAACTGTCACACCAGTTTAAGTAGCTCAGATTTCTAAGTACGTCCTTCCTGGACCTTGGCATGGTTCAGTCTTCCTCCACTTAGTATGATATGCTGTTGTCATAAAAAGGTCTGAGGGTTGGTGAAAGCACATAATTCTCTACCACAGAATGTTTCCATCTATAAAAGCAGTTCAATGTCAGAGTAAGAGTAAAGACCCAATGAAGTCGATGTGATGAAGAGACAGGCAGAATTTCAGATGATACTGGACTAACCAATGTTTCAAACAACGGGAGCAGTCAGTAGTTGAAAGTCTCAACTGTATTGAAATGAGAGTGACATTCACCTGTCAGGAATGTAGTGTTTCGCCGAATAAACAAATTGCGAGTGAACGTCCAAAGAAAATATTCTGAGCTGTTGTATGCCATAAAAGGACCTTGTTTATCTTGTGAACTGCAGAAAAACAGTATTTTCTGTAGCAAGAATCACAACAACCTTTTAGTTTGTGGGGACTAAAACTCTTACATTATGTACTTCATTAAAACAATCATTAGAGAAAAAAAATGGCCCTTACCCCTTAAAGTATTGTGTTAATGACAAAACAGATTATATTGTAAATCAAACATTTTTTGAGGATTATATTTGAATTCAAGTAAACTCCTAACCTTAAAAACACAACAATTTAAAATTAAACCCCAACAGGTCAAAATGAAAATATTTCCAAATATGAATGAAAGCTATTCTCACTTTAATTTCACAACTTCACTCATACTTTAAGAATAAACTTAAGACGAAGGTAATGTCACTCTGAAGTGCATCCATGTCTTTATGTGACATGGAAAAGCACATACTCAGCATTCTTTCATTGAGCCTTTTTTATCCTTCATGCAGCTTTCCCAGCAGACCATTGGTGTGATGATTTTAACAACAATTAAAATGTTTTTATTTAAATACATTTTAGAACCCTGCCAGTGAAACAGTGTTGGTCACATGTGATGCTTCACAGACACACAGGATCTTCCATTGCCAAAAAAACTATTATTTGTGATATTTCTGTATTTCTGTCAGACACATGCTTGTTGTATTCCAGACATCCAAATATAAGACGTGTACACAAAAAACTGAACAAATGCATTTTTTATTATGTCACAGGGTCAAGCTTATTACTTTTTGGCCCTTTGGCTTTCACAGTCTGCTTCTGTGACTTCTGCAGCAGGGCCAGTGTGTCTCGCTTCTCGATTTTCCTCAGTTGTTTCTTCTTCATCCTCTTGATCTTTGCCGTGTTCTTGATCTGTGGTACAAAAGAGAGAAGAGAATATAAACAAAGCTCAAATCACCAAAGAAAAAGACTTTGTGCCAGTGTTAATTAACAGCTCTCTTTTCACTTGACTGCCTTTGCGTTTGTTGTACAAATCAAATTATGAAGCAGCTTACAACTTTCATTGTAACTTTGGAGCAACATTACGTAGAACTGTGTCTGTGTTTTGTGCAATTTGGCTCCCTGAATTTAATGCAGAAACAAGTGATAGAGATGGAGACATCATTCACTCTGTCACAAGATGCTATACCATCAACATGATTTTGAAGCTGTTATTTAAGGCTAAAACGTGACATAATGTTGCTTTAATCATACTCTAAACAGTTAGAGAACATATTTCAGCTAACACTACCTTGGTAAACTAGGGCCATATGGTATGACTGAATCATATTAATATTAAAAATGTGTATTTCTATATAGTAAAAATGTGGCAAATACATGCAACATACATTAAAATAAATCAAGTAAAACCAATTATTAGTGTTCTACTTTTTGTGCAATTAATGTTAATTATTGTGCGGGATTTTAAAAATGTGCTTACTCAAGTTGAATATTGGCTCTTTGTAAAGATTTTATTAATGTTTTTTTAGAGACTCATGTTCCATTCTATGCTTCAGACTCAAATTCTCAACCTTGAATATATTCAATACTAATAAAAAAGGCATGGATGATGATCTATATTAGCACTTTTATGCCAAAATTAGCATGTAAATATGGGTATTGTATGTTGTAATATTGTGTGTGTAAATATTAAATCAATAAAATTCTGAGTTGTACATGTTTTTCTGAACTGATACAAAAATTGCTGAGGAGTGAGACATCTCTGTTGAGAGTTGTTGATGAGCACAGAAGCCACTGACAACAGGTACTTTAATATATTATACTTAAATCTCTTAACTCAGCACTGACTGCACAATGTCTTTATTTTGGCCATTAAAGCAAACTTCAGGGCCAATCATCTGTTAAGGGACATTAATTGTATCATTTACAAAAGACAGGTGGTGTTGCACTGTGAAGCTGCAGCCCATCTGTGCGTGATTTAAAGACTTGTGCATGCCTAGTTGCAGTTTTAGGAAAAAGTTTGATAATATTTTCCAGTATGTTTACAACATGAAATATGCCTGGCAGAGGTAGACAGTATGAGGAAGTATTAGTTCGTATTAGTTGTTTTTCCAGTTCTTTTTTTATTCAATCGAACTTGTAAAAAAAAAAAAAGCTTCTGTGAAGCAATTTACTTTCACTTCTTGTATGCACTGTTAAAAGCTCATTTTAACACTCCAGTGGTTTATTATACAGTGTGCTCTGTTATATTTTGCGGACTGCATCTACAGAATTGTAAATGGTGTGTGGTGTGGCATTAGGGTGTCAGAAGCTAGTCAGAAACAGTTGACATACCACTTGCACAATCTCCGCTTTGCGCTCGTTCTCTGCGCGCCGTTTCAAGTTTTCTTCTCTTCTCTTCCTCTTATCCTATAAAGCCAGGAAATACAAAATGCATGTGAAAAGGTGCACATACTTGACAGTATAAAGGTTAAATTATCTCACGGCTTCAGCTCACCTCTTTCTGTTTGGCTTTCTCTTCTTTAAGCTGCAAAGAATACTGTTTCAGCAGTTCCTTCTCCCGCTTGGCTGCCATCTTCTTTTCCCAAGAAGAGCATAGCTGCTTATCTCTCACCACTGCAGAGAACCTAAAACACAAAATCACATACAGAGAATAGAAAAAAAAATAGAGAACTCCAGACTCATAAACAAATTAATTGGCAATCGTGAAACTCATTAAATTACTTGCTTCTTAAATATGAATATTTTCCTGTTTATTTAGTCCGCTATGGCAGTAAATTGAGTAACTTTTGGTTGTGGACAACACAATACATTAAAAGATGCCACCAGTCGACATTTTGCACCATTTTCTGAGATTTTATAAACCAAACAACTGATTGATTTATCCATTAATAACCAACAGATGAATCGACAATGACACTTATTGTTGAAGCCCTATCTCTCTGTTCGTCTGCAATTATTTCTGTCTACTTGAATTTCCCCTCTAGAGAGAAATTAAGAATATCTAAAATTATTATTCAAAATGATGTTATATCTAATCCATTGATAACTTCAACATGACAGATTTGGATTGTTGCAAATACATCTGGTCTGATTCTAAAATTTAAGTTCACCTCGACCCCGCATAGCATGACTCCTCTCGTCCTGAATATGTAAAATAAAGTTTTGTATATATCCCCATTTTCTAAAAATCAGGCCTGAAGCTGAGTAAAAGTACCTCCAGCAGAGTAACGTTACTTGAGTAAATACTATAAGTCTTCCTCACCTCTGTTTGTTGCGGTTCTTCCACACCCTCCCAGATTTGGGTTTTCCCAGCGGGATCACCGGGCTCTGGTTTCCACTTGACCCCAAACGAGGCTTCTTCTTGGGGATGGTCGCGGTACTTGTGGGCGCTGTTTCTGCCGGTGCTGGCTCGGGCAGATGTCTATCTTCGGCTGTGTGTGTGTCCGCTGCAGCCTCGGTGTGCGGCTCCGGTTCAGCGGCAATGCTGAGCTCCTCCTCGGGTAGACTCTCGGGTCTCCGCTCGACCACCTCCGTGTTTTTCTCCTCCACTGCCGGCAGCTCCTGGAGGACAGACCTCCTTGTTCTCCGGGTGGGAGTCCTCACCGGGGCTTCGGAGTCTAGCAGTGCGGCAGGAGTGCGCACTTTGCGGCCGCTGCGGGTCCGTCTGGTCTCAGGCGGCGGTTCCTGGACCTCCTCCTCCTCATGTCCCACTTCAGAAGCGGTGTTTTCTTCTGACATAGCTCTCTGCCTCTTCGACATGTTTTGATAAACTGAACTTACCACATTACTCTGACAAGCCTGCGTACCCACGTGTGACCAGCACCAGCGTTGTGTACGTTGAAGTACTTCCGCCTCTGTGGCGGATGGTGAAGAACATTGAAGCGCATCACCGCCACGCAGTGGTCAGGAGGGAGAACTGCATCCTCCATTCTGCACTAACTTTCTTCTTCTTCTTCTTCTTCTACTTCTTCTTCTTCTTCTATTCCTCTTCTCCTCATTCTTCTTCTCTCCCTCAATTCTTCTTCTTTATGACAGTTGCCATCATTTGAGTGCCATCACTGCCTCCCTGTGGCTCACTTCATCTCTGCATCTTTAGTTGTTCTATACTCTTTTTGATAATCCTAGTTGTTTTCAAAAAGATTGCTTTGCTTCCCTCCAGTGTATCCCCATATCCAAGCAGATCCCTGACCCTTGTCCTTGGTGTCAGTAGCACAACATCATGATGATAGGTCCCGGTGCAAATATTTTTTTTGTGCCCCCCCCCACGCCTGCCCTGAACACAAGCACACACTCGTGCGCACTGCACACAAGAACAACCACTCAAGAGATTTGCTATTGCAGGGGTGGACTGGTCAATGGGAGTACCAGGATGTTTCCTGGTGGGCCGATCAATAATTTGCCAATGGACGGCCGTCTTTGTTTTGTTTTATTTAATTTAATTTTATTATTTTTTCTGCTGCGCCTTGCCTTGGTAACTATGACAACTCTCCCGGCCCAGGGAATGACACATGCATCGGCACAGCCCACAATGCTCAGCTGCTGACACAGCAGAGAGGTAACCCTAAACATGATCTTGTCAACTTTCATCATTTGCTTTTTTTCTTGCTGAAAGGAGAAACAACTGACGTCATTTCATCGCGACTCATCATGGCTGACAGGCATTAAAATGATAATTTCCTCCTCCTATACCAGCAACTCAGTGTTACCTTACAGACCCGCCCCCAGCTTTTTCATTCACCAAAACGGGCCTGTGGCAATTCTGGTCTGCTGTTTATTTTTTCAAAAAAATTTTTTTCTTCCTTCATGGTCCCCTGACGGCATCTGGGCCCCGGTGCAGCTGCACCAGTTGCTCCACCGATACTTCAGCCACTGCTTGGTGTCGGTTTCTCCATTCCTCTACATATTTCCTACACATCATCAGGATGTGCTCCACTGTTTCTGCTTCCCTACATTGCTCACAATGTCCAGTTGCTCCTGTCTTTGTCTGACCCTAAAGTTAATTCATACAAACACC
Source organism: Acanthopagrus latus (assembly GCF_904848185.1). Classification (NCBI taxonomy): domain Eukaryota; kingdom Metazoa; phylum Chordata; class Actinopteri; order Spariformes; family Sparidae; genus Acanthopagrus; species Acanthopagrus latus. The sequence continues at coordinate 12,526,599 of NC_051039.1, forward strand.
ACATTAAGCTAAAAGAGTGAATATACCATTCACTGAGTAACATCAGAGATACACATCAGACAGAAGATGAAAAAAACAAACAAACATCAAATTAGAGTTAGGAAAAAAAAATCCTATCAATACAGAATTACTGAATACATGTAAATTCAGTTATGAGTCAGATTATGATGTGTTGACCTGCAGCTCGGGGCAACTTGTTCATTCAGGGTGGATTACAAGAATGAAAATAAGGAGCTGCCATGAAGAGTAAAGAGCGAGAAAGTAAGACTATCTGGTAAGTTTTGGAAACACGTCTCAGCACAGCATAACTCTGAACGATCTGAACTCCATTCAGTGAACAAGAATTTTAAAAGTTGTTTTCTTGTTGTCCTGCCAGTAGACCTCATGAAACATGAATTCAGGCTTTTTACAAGGCAAAATGATGATGCTGTTATTTTTGCGTCCTTTTGATCCATTTATCGCAGTCAGATCACAAAGACATTTTTTGATTTGGGTTCATACCGAGGTAGTTTGTGGTTATTTTATTCATGATCCAATTCTAAATGTGGCTTGAGATGTACTGTACATGGCAGGACTGAACGCCATCCAAATGTAGGAAGCGCAACAGAATTTAGAACACGTGTTTGTAACGTCAAAAACTTGTTTTACATTTGTAATTGTGAGGGGCTTTCTTCTTTTTCAGAGAGGAGAAACACTGAAGATGGGTGTTATATCATTCTTTATTAAATGCAGAATAGAGTGAGAGGAAAACATCTTAGTGACCAAGGCCATACAGGTGTTGGAGCACAGAACGATAGAGACAAGATCAGAGTTTTTGTCTTCTTTCAGTATTGGCCTTTTTTGACACACAGATACATGAAATAACATAAAGTAAATTTAGCAAGGCATAGGCCCCTAAAATGATTTAAACTTCATCATGACGATAAGTCAAGAGGCACAGTTAACTTCTACAGCGTTACAATAAGTGTGTAAAATAACATCATTCCCCCAGTAATATAGTTTGATTAGATGCCCTGTATGTTCACTAACAACATACGTTTTCTAATATGGATTTAGGATATAAAAGAGTACATTTTCACTGCAGTTAAATCAAGTAGGCTGAATGAAAAGAGAAAAACATCAGCGTACATGTGCAGAAGTATAGTTATCAGTTAAAAACAGAAGAATGCAGATCCTTTCTCATTTTTGTTAATGTGAACCTGACTTTTGCAGACAGGTGTTGGAGCACAGGACCATGGAGACAAGATCTTGTTCTCTGGTGACAAGAACCTCCATTCTACTATATAAAACAAACTATGTTCTGTGTGCCAACTCACATGAGTTGAAACAGACACGGTGCACTCAGAGTTTTTATCTTCCTTTCAGTAACACACAGATACAGATTTTTAACACACAGATACATAAAACAACATAAAGTAAATTTAGCAAAGCGTAGGTCCCTAAAATTATTTAAACTTCATCATGACGATAAGTCATGAGGCACAGTTTACTTCTACAGCGTTACAATAAGTGTGTAAAATAACATCATTCCCCCAGTAATATAGTTTGATTAGATGCCCTGTATGTTCACTAACAACATACATTTTCTAGTATGGATTTAGGATATAAAAGAGTACATTTTCACCACAGTTAAATCAAGTAGGCTGTATGAAAAGATAAAAAGATAAGCGTACACATGCTAACATGCAGATCCTTTCTCATTTTTGTTAATGTGAACCTGACTTTTGCCCACTGCTGAGGAGCTCACATCATCTGATACTCAGATGGCCACACTATTTTCAACCATATCTGGTTTCAAGTATGTGTATGGGACTTTCAGAATCTCTCTGACTTTGATGCGTGTTTTTAGCACTTTAAGCCTTCCATTAAGCTTGTTTATCAGCTTGCGGGGAGTCTCCTCAGTGAAATGCTCCTCTGGATAGTCGCCAAGACGGACCTGATGAGATTAATCACACATTATTTATTTATTTTTAGAACATTTCAATGTTTAACATAGACTATAGGCAACATAATGTAAAGTTATAACAAGTAAGCAGGGTTTCTTGCGTTGGCTCAAAGGTAGTATTTTGGCTGTAATGCTATATTGGTCTACAGTACTTTACACAACTTGAATTGTTCATGAAGCACTTACAAAGTCAGAGGACTGCTGGCTGAGTAGCCACGTGGTGGCCATTCCATTAGCTGTTGTGTTGACATCAGGGAATGTCTCCAGCATCGTGGCCTCACTTGTTGTCCCCTTTTTGGTTGGTGGAGGAAGTTGCAGTGAGCTGGGGGCGTTGGGCATCCAGCCAGCATAGTCATACTGCAATGAATGATCGACAGATTACTGATTAAAGAGGCCATAGTGGACCTTTGGGTTTTTAACTCTTCCTCTCGTGTGTTATATGATATTATATTAGCTCTTATATTAGCTTTCCATTAATCTAAAATGAGAGGGGGTGAGCTGATGTGGGCTTGCTTTTAGCTCCCCAGCTCAGCCACCATGTTTTGGAGTTTTCCCAGGTGAACGAGAGGGATAGGTCTCTCACTGTTGTTTCGGCTTAAGGGCTGAACAGCAGTGTAGAGTACCCGGCCTTCTTGGAGGCCATGGGAGGGGTACTGGAGAGTGCTCCAATCTGGGACTCTGTTGTTCTACTTGGGGGCTTCAACGCTCACGTGGGCAGCGACAGTGTTACCAAGAGGGGTGTGATTGGGAGGAACCTGAACCTGAATGGTGTTTTGTTGTTGGACTTCTGTGCTAGTCACAGTTTGTCCATAACAAACACCATGTTCAAGCATAAGGGTGTCAATACGGGAGTACTCTATTAAGGGCTGTACGGTCCTGGTACAAACGGAGCAGGAGCTTCGTTGGCATTGCCGGCAGTTAAGTCAGACCTGTTCACAGTGCATGTTGGACTCCGGCAGGGCTGCCCTTTGTCACCGGTTCTGTTCATTATCTTTATGGACAGAATTTCTAGGCACAGCCATGGGCCGGAGGGGCTCTGATTTGGGAGCCACTGGATCTCATCTCTGCTTTTTGCAGATAATGTGGTCTTGTTGGCTCCTTCGAACCAGGACTTCCAGCATGTCCTGGGGCGGTGTGCAGCCGAGTGTGAAGCGGCTGGGATGAGAATCAGCACCTCCAATTCCGAGTCCATCGTTCTTGACCGGAAAAAGATGGCTTGCTCCCTCCTGGTTGGGGGAGAGCTCCTGCTTCAAGTGGAGGAGTTTAAGTATCTTGGGGTCTTGTTCACGAGTGAGGGAAGGTTGGAGCATAAACCCGTAAACCCACAAAATCCACAAAAATAGCATTAAACCAGTATTAAGAAAATTGACCTGTCCAGAGTTGACAGCTGCGTGCTGTGCTGAGCAGGTGAAGATCACCATGGTGACGAACTTTACCATCTCAGCCACAGAGGTGAAGCTCTGAGGAATTCCTGAGAATTATAAAGAATAAATTCCACTGTTTAAAGACATCTAGGTGACTATATTAAAGTTTGATTTATGCTTGCATAATTATAACGAAATGGTACATTAATGAGCATTATTATGGTTGAGTTTTTCTCTATAGCCCACCTGTGCTTTCCTTGGAGAGGAATCCATGAACAAAAATGTCCGAAATCCACTTCTGCAGTTCGGAGTCTTGCTTGACCTCAGCATCATTCTGGTAGTAGTAGCCGAGCACTCCCTGCACAAACCTTTGAGAAATGTGGATAAATTCTGTAAAACACATTCCTAGTTGAATTGTACATTATTTATAAACACAGCAGTGTTAAGACACTCTGCAAACTGAGACAAACATATTATGACTTACTACAGTAACGGCAAAACAGAACTTTGACTGTGACAACATGCTGGTACCTCTCTAACGCCAGGACAGACTCCCAGTATAGTGAGCAGCGGCAGTTGTTCAGTCACTAAATGAGGACCAAAAAGCACACATCCCCTGAGCCTAATGAAAGAGGGGCAACACACTCCTGTAGTGGCTAACGTTAGCATAAAGCATGCAGCCCCTGAGCTGCAGCGGCAGCCACAGCCTCCTTTGGAAGCTCATGTTAGCATTAGCCCACATAGCCCCGCATTAACTATCAAGCTGGGGAGCCTAGCCTGAGGTACATTCGTGACAGTTATTTTGCTGGTGTTAACATGATTGCCAGTGAACACCATGGGGTATTCATCCTGTCTGTAGTCAGGCAGTGTGCCTTCCTGCGTTTTGGAGGAGTGGGTCTGAAGAGAGATGTAAGACTTTTTCGTTGTATACTATCAAAATAAGGCTTGATTTTGCTGTTTTACAGTCTTACCATTCCCAGCTTTAAAGGAAACACAGGTGAAATGATGGTTAAAAAGAATATTTTATTCTATGCAGATGACATTAAAAACATCTGTATGAAAAGAGAGTCTGTGTATGGTGCACTAACATGAAATAAATTGGCCATACAGAGAAGTAATTAGTTCAATTCACTTACATCCACACAACACAGTGTGACTTTTTTGTATCCTCCCCTTTAAGCCCATTTGGTAAATAAATGCATACATAGACATTTTGTTATTAATTGTATAGTAATATTAAAAAGTAAAATCACGTCATTTTTATTTTGCAAAAAATATCAGCTATAAACAAAATGCATGGTGGAAACTGCCTACTGTACCTGTGGATGGATTTCCACAGCCTGAGTCCATCATCCCTGTAGTAGAAGTTCGGCACAGACTTCAGTCCACGCTCCTCAATGTCATCTGGTATACAGAGGGAGCTGTAGGTCATGGAGGACGTGAATCTCCTCAGGATTTCGATCATACCCTCTCCACCAGACGCTGCAATCTAGGAAAACAGTCAAATATGTTAAAATGTTAGAATGTAATGTTACATGCTGACGTTGGTACAACTACAAGTCTTCTTCAGTATATATCACTGATTCAAATGTGGAAACTGTGCAATAGTTTAATTGAGATATTAAGTGTTAAATGTGTAATACGTTTCATTGTTTAATTTGTCAAATATGATATCAAATGGGAACACAATAATAATAATACTGATAATAATAATAATAATAATAATAATAATAATCATAATCATAATCATAATCATAATAATCATAATAATACATTTTACTTGATGGCGCCTTTCAAGGCACCCATGCTCACCTCACATAGAATAAAAGCATAGAATAACAACATCACAGATTAAGTGCCAATGTAGAGGCTTTTTGTTGACACAGGAAATTTTGATTATTTATCTTTATTTTTATTTAATCTATTATCATTTGCTCTAACAAGCAGAGAGGAAAATAAATCATGTCCTGTAATTCAGTGCATCTGTAACCTTTATACCAGTATATTGGAATCGGTACTCAGTATCAGCAAGTGCACAAATGAAAATACTCATACTCGGTTTGAAAATGATGGTATTTGTTCAACCCTAATGCGGTATGAAAGAAAAGAAGCGCTTAAGTAATAGTCTACTGGGCATGTTGGTTATTTTGTACCTGTGTGAAAACTCCGCTCTCAGATATCAGACGATTTCGAGCCATGTGGTTGATGTGCAGAGTGTAGCGAGTGTGAGGTATGAGGAGCTGAGGGAGAAGAGGAACATTTAAGTTACACTATTACTTCCTAATAAAGTCTGGCATCTTGATGCTTCTATGTGAAATAATTGTAAAAATATACAAACTAAAACATTTTGGTTCATTCACTTTTAAGTTCCCAAAACCAGCAGGTTGAATACACTTAAACTACAGTGAGTTCAGTATTCTCCCTCACAGTTACCTTGTACAGAGGATGCACCATGGGTAAGTTGCGCAGCAGTGACACTGTGAACACTTCAGGCAGCAGGTGAGTGCGCAGCAGGTGAGCATTGAGTTGATGCATGTTGAAATCTGCACTTCTCACAAAGATCTTGGCCATCAACCAGTCATACTCAGAATCAGTAGGAAAGAAGATGGGGTTGTCGTCTGCTGGAGTCTGCTTCAGCTGCAGGAGAAGGAAGGAGGATGAGGTTCAATCAGTCCTTTTGACCCATCACAAGGACTGGTTAATAATAAACAAATACTTTTTGTATGTTTGACTCTTTACTGCAGATCTGTTCTGCTGTGCAGATTATTCTTTGTTCCCAATTCATATTTTCAGCAATAGTTGTGTGTCAGGTATATACAACTGACTTGACTCGTGTTTGAAAAACAAACACAAAAACAAGTCAAACCATCATCGGTTCCATGATGGCTTCTGGTTGAAACACATTTATTTTTTGCCCACAGTAATTAAGAAGACTATTTATCTGTAGCTGGAGTTTTGTTTATTTTGGATTCTTATCACGACCGTGCACCTGATATATTGTTTAAGTTTTGGAGAACTGTGTGCTGCCGTTTTTTCATTGACTTCTGTATGTGTCCCTACTGTCAGCCTGTCAAACTTAGATATCACCACTGGAGAAACATTTTTATGACTTGGGCATGTAGGTATTCCAGCTGGTGTGATATTTGAGAGCTAATCTCACCTGAATAGCAACTGGCATCAGCTCATCTTCAGGTGTTTTGTGCAAAAGCACCAGCGGAGCCATCAAGTACTGCTTCTTCCCATTGATGATGTTTGCTTTCACTCCATCCAAAAGTTTGTAGTCAACCAGGAATATGTTGCCTTTCTGTCAGAAAAATAAGTAACGACTTGGCCCACATGTATACAGTGCAGATATTATGTATACTAAGCGAACATGTAAGTGCAACGTGTAATTCCAGCTGTACATATGTGTCAAAACGTGACTCTAATACTAGGATCAGTCAAAGTCAAGACAATCACCTTCATTTCTTCTTTCAAACTAGACTGACCACGGAGGAAGACCATGCCATCAGTAACAGGAAAGTTATTGGGCAGGGTGGTGCAACGTCTGATCAACATGGGGTTGATTCCGTTTAGAAACTGGTAGCCAAAAAATGCGTCCTCCTTCCAATGTTCCTGTACATATTCTGGAAAAACAGGGATTTGCAGTACAACCTCACTCAATACCTGTTATTGGCTTCTACTGCATGTGAAATGCATGTGTTTCAGAGAAATCAGAGTCACAGATGTTACGTCACACATTCACTCATGTGCCTACATTTAGGAAACTTCTGCATGTTTAGATATACACACATTGCCCTCCATATTTTGTTTTTCCATTCAGTGAGCAAAGTATTCAGTCAAAAGTCATGGTTTATCTCAGGAATAAAACCAATTATAAAAGGTTTGAGGTAGCGTAATAAATATAGCTGGATGTATAATATTATGTATCAAGTACCAATTCCATCTAACTACCATAATAGAACAGTACCTTTGATGGCAGTCTCTTTGCAACAGAACACCCTTTTGATACCCTCAATGTCCGTCCACTTTTTCTTGCAATCAGCCAGCCTCTTCAGTTTCAGCTCAGCCAGCCTGGATAAGAAAATAAAAATAGTGACTTTATTGTTTTGCATCAAATAGTTGAGATAACCAGGCAGGACAGGAACATAGTCATATAGATAGATATCTGATAGAATTTGAGGACTTTACCCTGCAGCTGCAGTGAACTTAAACTCAGTAGACTTGGTGTAGGAGAAGAGGACCTCTGGAGGCAGAGAAGATTCTTCTTCTACGTCCATGCAGTGAGGTATTCCCTCTGCATACACTTTCCAGCTGAGAAAAAAAACAAGCTTCCAACAGTTAGATACCACTGTATTTGCTGTTTTAATTTAGATTATTCAAGCATAATATACTTGACATATTCATGTATTCAACATTACAATTTTCAACACGTTTATGCAATTTAACAAGGTAATCACTGAAGTAATTACAGCTGTTGAAAAGCTGATGCTCGACGAGATGATTAATGAAATAACAAAACGTAAGAAAGATGTGGAATATTTTGAAGGTGCTATTTGTAAGAAAAGCTGATTTTTTAGTCTCACTCCCAGCTCATCAAAAACTGACCCTTTGGGATTTTAGGACGAGTTGGCCAAAACCCTATAGTGTCATTATTTGATGTGTTGGAAATAATCTCAACTGATAGCTTGTATTTGTACAGAAATGTAGCTGACGTAAACTGAATAATTAAAACACTGGGGAAGAGTCAAATACTTTGAATGGGACAGAAAACATACAAATCTCATGATGTGTTAGATATGAGGTAATTACAGTATTTGAATGGACTTCCTTGCTTAAAGAATACACTTACAGTGGTTGGAAACGTGTGAAAGAGATAATTCTGCAAAACACAATGTGAATGTGTTTGTACATGTGTGTCCATATCTGTGCTTCAAACTGCACTCATTAGCGGATCTGTCTCATATGTCCTGCCAGTTCAAAGGCTGCCATGGTGAGGGTGAGGTACTGTTAACTGTTTGACTCAAGAGCTCATTTCACAGAGATTTCAGCAGGTTGACCTGTCGTACACCTTCTCCTTCCTTTAAAACAGTAACTGCTGTTAATTCAGTTGAAAATTGTGGGACATTGCATTACACACTAATGCAAAACTCAGAGAATGGTTTAAAATGGTGAACCTTCAAACTGTGCATGTGTAAAAAGTATGAATGATATGAACACAGTGAATTAATATAAGAAAGACACAGTTACTGTGCATGTTTCAGTGTTAATGTCTCTGTATAGATGTATAAAGGAATAGGGAGGCTAGAAATAAGGGAAGAGAGACAGATTCACCATTCAATTTAAATGGGATCACATCAATTGATAACATGAATATGTTTCCAAACAAGACATGTTCGTTTTGGGGTGTATAAATCTAAAATGTGTAAGCTCGGAGATCTCACCAATAATCTTCTGCTCGCTGCTTCAGCTCTTTTTCCCGACTGTCCCTGCCGAGAGGATTCTTGTCTTCAAAGACTTTCAGAGCTGAAAGAGAGAAGCACAAGAAAGTTTCAACTTGTTGATATGTTTGCATAGCTCTTTCTAAACCTCCTTATAATCTAGCGTTCACAACTTCTTTCTTGCATGTCTCATTATGGTGAAGTGCAGGTGTCAGGCAAGCAATTTCCACAAACCTGTTCCCTCTCTGAAGTGATGCACCTCGCTGTCAGTGATCCAGCGGTAGATGGGAAAGGTGTAGATGTCTCCCTCAGGGGATTTTACTTCCACCTTGGCAGGGAACCAGTCATCCTCAAATAAGTAAGACTGTTTGTTCAGCTTTATCAGGACCAGCTTTCCAATGGATTCAGGGCAGGACAGGGTAAAACCATACTCCTGGAACAAAGACAGAAAATGTTGGAGAAACATCAAGGTGAAGATAATTTAGATAACTTTAATTTGATAACCAAGTACGGAGCTGTAATGTCATAATAACTTGCATACAGTTACTAAAAGTAGAAGGGAACTTTGCATACGAGCTTATAATGGGATTTTTTTTAGGACTGGAGAGTTGTGTTCCAGCACATACCTTGTTGAAACACATATCTGAGTTGCTGAGGGCTTACCTCGGCTTTTTAAAATTGGTGTTAAAGGTGGCTTTGTATGATCTCATGAGGAAAGGACTTATACAGTTTTTAGATGGATATTTGAGACTTACTGTTCCTGTTAGGGAGGATAAAGATGCTTTGGCCCATGTGTGATCGCTCTCCCCATCTGTGCCCACCAGCTTAATGTAGACACTGTCAGAAGTGGTGGCATAGAGGTGATCTCCAGTGAATATGGTCACTTTATAATCCACCATTTTCACTCTGGAAAGCAGAAGAATCCTGATGGGGAGAGGATGATGATAATAATTCTCAGCACCGATTAGGTTGACTGTCGTTACAGGAACCTGAATGCAAAAAATCTTATATAAAATACTGATATAACAACCATTAGCTTATTAGCAACTTTTCAAGAACTGAGTAGAAACATGTTTGCCAGAGCAGTGCAGCACTTGTAATAGTAAAAGATAAGCCCTAATTCAGACTATCTGCAGACTGAAACCACACCTGCTGCTCCACAACAAAGAGGATAATGCACATGGTTCATGATACATATTTGTAACATATTTGCAAACTTCACACAAGCATCTGTATATTGATTGCATGTTTGATTACACTTGCAGCAATGTCTGAATGTTTTTTTATGTAATAATGATAATATGACAATAGCACCTCTCTGTCTGCCTTCAGACCACTGGAAAAACATTGAAACTGTGTCAGAATCTTTTGCGAATTTGACAGATACTCTATATCTATGAAGGTCTGAAACTCTTTCATAAAGCACCTCTCTTACCTCTCTTTGTTGATGAGTTCCTTGGATGAACAGCTCTTCTGATTAAATGAACCACCACTGATATCTATTTTATATTTGTAACGTTTGGTAGGTGTGTCCAATGTTGTGACTCAATGTTCGTGACAGAATGTCGTTGATGTTCCCTCTTATGGGAAAGATAGAAGCATCATTAACTTTATTTGACCTTTTTGGGTGAAGTTACGTGAACAAAATTTCAGGTAAATTCTACTTAATCAATCTGACTAATCACACTCCATATCTGTTAGTAACCACCCCTGTAAACAGAATATTGTTTTCATCACTTTAACACAATCGACTGAGCCAATCTCTGCCCCACATTTCTCAAGAAAAATTGAGCAATGAATTCACATGTTAGCACCATTTCTGCTCTTGCACATGCATCTATTAGGCTACCCATCCCAATCAGACAAATTTCCCTCAATTCATATACAGTCTATGATTAGATGCGGGGTTCTGTGAGCATGTTGTGTTTGAGCATGAGCTGTAAAGTTCTGTTAAATGAATGCTACCGGTTACGCAAATTGTCACTTATTTTACCTTTTGGCAGTCCACCAAAATCTGTTTTTATGGGACAAAGAAGCAACATTTGTGCAGTAGATGTATAATTGACAAGCTAAAGATTGAAACCCCTCCCCAAATTGATTCTCACAGTTCATATATTTCTGCCACCTGTTTGGTTGAGGTAACTTAAAAATACAAGTTGGAGCAGATTGCTGAAGTTAACACCATGGAAAGGAAATTTATCTCTTATCTGTTATGTGAATGTAACTGCCAACTGTGTTTTCAGCTCAGTAATGTAATGTGTAACTAGAACTCAAACTCTTCAGTGTATTCTGTATGTAAGTGTGTGTGTGTGTGTGTGTTTGCGCGCGCATCCCCACTGTGCCTTCAAAGAACAGAAAAATATTTCAAACATATTGTGAGGCCGCAATGATTAATTGACCAATCAATCAATCGACTAGTTGTTAACTGTTGAATTAATTGCTAACTGCTTTCTATAATCGATCGACTCAAATCAGGAAGCATGTAAATGTAACTGCCAACAGACGAGTTCCAATTTGTTTGCATCATTTCTTGAGAAAAATTGAGCAATCTGTCACTGGTCCCACTCCCACTTGGACATAACTGCCAACAGATAAATCATTGTTATTGCTTTGTTGAACACCAACCTCAGTCATTCAAACAAGCTCCAGTTTGTTTGCGTCATTTTTCTTGAGAAAAATTGAGCAATCTGTTTACTTAAGCAAGAATCTGTTATCTGTTATGTTGCTTTGAAGTGGTGGCATCAGAAGTTGCGTTGTTTTAAAATTCACACCCCACTGAGTTTACCCACAGCTGAGGTAAGACACATCAAATATGCCCGTTGAATTTTTTCTCATGGACAACAATCTGTCACTGGCCACACTCCATATCTGTTAGAGACCGAAACTGTCAACAGAATATTTGTTCACACTTTAATGGACACAATTCTAACTTGTTCCAACAAGCTCCACTGTGTGAAATGCCATTTCCTGAGAATAACTGAGCAATGTTTTTACCTCGTGGATGACCCTATGATAGATTTAACCCTACCCATGTCCTTGATGGTGCCCTTCCAGCTAACAAAACCTAATAAAGTGCCCTCTAAGGAACCCCACAAGTAGCCTTTCTGCATGCTGGTGCCCTTTGTATTTTTTCACCCCTGCCACTCACGCACCTTGAGTGCACCACCTGGTTTTCAGTGTGTTTTCACTGTGTGTACAGTGTGTGTTCAAACTGTTTTATGTGTTTTCAGTGCGCGCGTGTGTATGTGTGCAGAGTGATCATAGTGTTCCCATTGTTTTCAGCTTTTTCAGTGTTTTTAATGTGTTTCCATGTGTTTTCGGTTCAGTACTGTTTGTTACTAGAAATCAAACTCTTCTGTGTATTCTGTATGTGTGTGTGTCTGTGTGTGTGTGTGTGTGTGTGTGTGTGTGTGTGTGTGTGTGTGTGTACACCTGTACTCTATATGATCTAAATCCTCATTGTGCCTTTAAAGGCCAGAAAAGTATTTTAAACATATTGTAAGGCTACAAGAATTAATCAATCGATTGACTAGTTGTTAACTGTTGAATTAATCTCTAACTGCTTTCTATAATTGATCGAGACAAATCAGGAAGCATGTCTGAGCAAGTCTCACTCCATGTGCTTTACTCTGATCTAACCCCGAACCTGGATTGACATTTGAAAATATAAATAAAAATCAAATGGAAGAAATCAGTTTAATCTCATATCATAGATAAAAGTGGCAACTTGGAGATGGGTCTAAAATCACTGAAAACAAAAGTTTGTAGTCAACCAGGAATATGTTGCCTTTCTGTGAGAAAAATGAGTAACGACTTGGCCCACATGTATACAGTGCAGATATTATGTATACTAAGCGAACATGTAAGTGCAACGTGTAATTCCAGCTGTACATGTGTGTACAAACGTGACTCTAATACTAGGATCAGTCAAAGTCAAGACAATCACCTTCATTTCTTCTTTCAAACTAGACTGACCACGGAGGAAGACCATGCCATCAGTAACAGGAAAGTTATTGGGCAGGGTAGTGCAACGTCTGATCAACATGGGGTTGATTCCGTTTAGAAACTGATGATATGATATGATATATGATATATGAACCCACTAAATTAATATGAGAAAAACACAGTTATTTTGCATCTTTCAAAGTTTGAATTGAGTCTTTGTGTAAATGTATGGAGGAATGATGGAAAAGACACAAAATGTTGGGCTTGGGTTTTCTAATTGACTTCCATGGCAACTAAGCTTCTAATAAAGTTGAATATTCTGGAAAACTGTTTTAATGTGATTTAAAAGTTGAATACCTTTAACCTTGAAAAGGTGTGGAACATTTCAAAGGTTGAATGGAGCGTTTAGCTGAAATCATGAATGAGCAGATGAGAGTTGAAAAAGCTTGAACAAGTTTGAAAATGGGGGATTTCTGCACATTCCAGCATTTGATTTAAAGGAGAATATATTTTACATGAAACACTGAATATATTGAAAAGTATGTATGATATGAAAGAGATAAGTAAAAGCACACCATTCTCAGTTTAGCTAAATATTTTGATGTTTGAATGATGTTTTATAATGTGGAAGATACAAATTGAAAAAAAGTTGGTGGAAGAAATTGTAGATTAGAATATTTTGTTAATGATTCACAACCATTAATCCTTTGCAAATCTAAAAAGTAAAAATTCTGATCATTTAAAATTTTTTCCAAACAAGACATGTTAGTTTTGGGGTGTATAAATCTAAAATGTGTAAGCTCGGAGATCTCACAGATAATCTTCTGCTCGTTGCTTCAGCTCTTTTTCCCGACTGTCCCTGCCGAGAGGATTCTTGTCTTCAAAGTCCCTCAGAGCTGAAAGACAGAAACACAAGAAGGTTTCAACTTGTTGATTTTTGCACAAATTTGCTCTTTTTTATCCTGCTTATAATCTAGCTTTCACAATGTCTTTCTTTAATGTCTCATCACGTTAAACAGCGCAGGTGTCACCCTTGACAAATACGCAAACAAGTAATGGGGGCAGAGTGACTGTGACAGAGACACTATTCATCTTATTACAAGACACTGTACCATGAAAATGATTGTGGAGCTGTTATTTTAAGGTAAAGGTAAAAGTAAAAGTGTCATGTCTCCTGTTTGTTTTGTTCTTGTTTCTGGTTTTTGGTTTCTTGTATTTGATTTTCATCCTTGTATCCATGTCTTGTGTTATGTTTTGCTTTCTCCATGTCTTGTGTCTCGTTTTGCTTTCTCCATGTCTTGTGTCTCTTGTTTTGATCTTCCATGCCCTCATGTGTCCTTTAAGTTCTCCCCTCTGGCTCCCTCTGTCTGTTGTCTTGTTCCCTCCTGGTCTGTTCCTCTGTGCTCCTCCCCCTCATTATCACACCTGGTTTCCTTCCTCCTCTCTCCTCACCTGTGCCTCGTCATGTCGTTAGTGTCTGTGTATTTAGTCTCTGTGTTCCCCTCACTCCTTGCCCAGTCATTGTATTCTGTTTGTTGGATTCTGTCTTGTGGATTCTGTCTTGTGCTATCTGTATTCTGTTTGTTGGATTCTGTCTCGTGTATTCTGTTTGCTGATATCTGTCTCTTGTCTACGCTCCTGTTCTTGCTCTCGTCCATGTTCCTGCCCATGTTCCTGTCCATGCTCGGTATGTTTTTGGTTTTGAGTTTTTTTATGTTTGAGTTGAACTTTGAATTTTGTTTGCTACTTTGTCTTGCCCTTTAAGTTGTTACTTTACCTGTCTGATTCTTGTTTGCTACTTTGCCTTTTGCCCTTTTGTCTGCTTTCAGATTTTGTATTCAGCTTTAATAAAAGCTCGCTTTTTGTTCTCCTGATTTTGCCTCCGGTGTCACTGCATTTGGATCCACCTTTCCCTTTTATAGTTTTCCCTTTTCCCCAACCTGACAGAATGACTGGGCCGTATATCAAGGACCCAGCAGTGAATGGCCTGGAGATAATCAGGTGGTACCAGGACTTTGTGACGAACCCTGCTAGCAGGGCGCGCCAGATAGCCGCAAGCAAACTTTTCTTTGAAGCTCATGACTCAGCCCTTGCCTCAGCCCATGCCACAGCTCCAGCCTCAGCTCATGCTACAGCTCCAGCCTCAGCCCATGCCACAGCCGAAGTGTCTCCGTTCTGGGGAACCCGGCTTGCTTACAAAGTGCCCCCACCGAGAAAGCGACGAACCCGTCCACGTCCTGGCTCCCTGAAGTCAGGCTCAGGGGCCTCAGCCCCAGCCACAGCCGAGCTCCCAGCCCAGGCCGCAGCCACAGCCGAGCTCCCAGCCCAGGCCGCAGCCACAGCCAAGCTCCCAGCCCAGGCCGCAGCCACAGTCGAGCTCCCAGCCCAGGCCTCAGCCACAGCTAAGCTCCCAGCCCAGGCCACAGCCACAGCCACAGCCACAGCCGAGCTTCCAGCCCAGGCCGCAGCTTCAGCCGCAGCCGAGCTCCCAGCCCAGGCCACAGCCGCAACCACAGTCGAGCTTCCAGCCCAGGCCTCAGCCACAGCCGAGCTCCCAGCCCAGGCCACAGCCGCAGCCACAGTCGAGCTTCCAGCCCAGGCCACAGCCGCAGCCACAGTCGAGCTTCCAGCCCAGGCCTCAGCCACAGCCGAGCTCCCAGCCCAGGCCGCAGCTTCAGCCACAGCCGAGCTCCCAGCCCAGGCCGCAGCTTCAGCCACAGCCGAGCTCTCAGCCCAGGCCTCAGCCTCAGCCACAGCCGAGCTCCCAGTCCAGGCCTCAGTCTCAACCCCGTCGACACCTGCCAGTGGCCCCCAGTCGGCGTTCCGGTCGACACCTGCCAGTGGCCCCCAGTCGGCGTTCCGGTCGACACCTGCCAGTGGCCCCCAGTCGGCGTTCCGGTCGACACCTGCCAGTGGCCCCCAGTCGGCGTTCCGGTCGACACCTGCCAGTGGCCCCCAGTCGGCGGTCCGGTCGACACCAGCCAGTGGTTTTCAGTCGGCGGTCCAGATGAGGCCTGTACCTGCACCTCGGTCGGAGGACCGGCCGAGGCCTGTTCCTGCACCTCGGTCGGAGGACCGGCCGAGGCCCACTCCACGTCTTGTTCTTGCACCTCGGTCGGAGGACCGGCCGAGGCCCACGCCACGTCTGGTTCCTGCACCTCGGTTGGAGGATCGGCCGGGGCCTGTTCCTGCACCTCGGTCGGAGGACCGGCCGAGGCCCACGCCACGTCTGGTTCCTGCACCTCGGTCGGAGGATCGGCCGGGGCCTGTTCCTGCTCCTCGGTCGGAGGCCCGGCCGAGGCCTGAACCTGCACCTCGGTCGGAGGACCGGCCGAGGCCCACGCCAGGTCCAGCGCCTGTTCCTGCTCCTCGGTCGGAGGACCGGCCGAGGCCCACGCCAGGTCCAGCGCCTGTTCCTGCTCCTCGGTCGGAGGACCGGCCGAGGCCCACGCCAGGTCCAGCGCCTGTTCCTGCTCCTCGGTCGGAGGACCGGCCGAGGCCCACGCCAGGTCCAGCGCCTGTTCCTGCTCCTCGGTCGGAGGACCGGCCGAGGCCCACGCCAGGTCCAGCGCCTGCTCCTGCACCTCGGTCGGAGACCCGGCCGAGTCCCACGCCAAGTCTTGTGTCTGCACCTCGGTCGGAGGCCCGGCCGAGTCTCACGCCAAGTCCACTGCCTGCACCTCGGTCGGAGACCCGGCCGAGTCTCACTCCAAGTCCACTGTCTGCTCCTCGGTCGGAGGCTCGGCCGAGTCCGGTGCGTGCTCCTCGGTCAGGGGTACGGCCGAGGTCGTTTGTTGCCAGAGACCCTTCATCGGCTCTCAGACCACCATCTCCCGGCAAAACTCCGTCGGTGGTCCTGCCAAGAACCTTGAGGGTTTCCCAGCCAGTGGTCTGGTCGCCAGTGGGTCTCCGTCCACGCCTTCGCCACCGGTTGCCAGTGGGTCTCAGCCCACGCCTTCGCCACCAGCCTCCAGGGGGTTCCAGCCCGCACCTTCGCCGTCGTCGCCGGATTCCAGTGAGTTCCAGGCCACTCCTATGTCTTCGTCGCCACCCTCCGGCGAGTTCCAGGCCGCGCCTACGCCTTCGTCGCCGTCCTCCGGCAAGTTCCAGGCAGCGCCTACGCCTTGGTCACCGGTCTCCAGCAGGTTCCAGCCTGCGCCTCAGTCCACGTCCCTGGTTCCCAGTGGGCCCCAGTTCTCGCCTCCACCTTGCTTATTTGAACCTTGGCCCTCCCCCTGAACCCATCCACCCTCCCGGCTTTGACTCTGGCCCTCCTCCTGACCCCCTCCACCCTCCCCACTTTGACACTGGCCCTCCTCCAGACCCCCTCCACCCTCCCGGCTTCATTTGGACTTTGAACCCTAGTATTGAGGGACATCTGGGAGCTGTCCCTTAAGGGGGGGGTTCTGTCATGTCTCCTGTTTGTTTTGTTCTTGTTTCTGGTTTTTGGTTTCTTGTATTTGATTTTCATCCTTGTATCCATGTCTTGTGTTATGTTTTGCTTTCTCCATGTCTTGTGTCTCGTTTTGCTTTCTCCATGTCTTGTGTCTCTTGTTTTGATCTTCCATGCCCTCATGTGTCCTTTAAGTTCTCCCCTCTGGCTCCCTCTGTCTGTTGTCTTGTTCCCTCCTGGTCTGTTCCTCTGTGCTCCTCCCCCTCATTATCACACCTGGTTTCCTTCCTCCTCTCTCCTCACCTGTGCCTCGTCATGTCGTTAGTGTCTGTGTATTTAGTCTCTGTGTTCCCCTCACTCCTTGCCCAGTCATTGTATTCTGTTTGTTGGATTCTGTCTTGTGGATTCTGTCTTGTGCTATCTGTATTCTGTTTGTTGGATTCTGTCTCGTGTATTCTGTTTGCTGATATCTGTCTCTTGTCTACGCTCCTGTTCTTGCTCTCGTCCATGTTCCTGCCCATGTTCCTGTCCATGCTCGGTATGTTTTTGGTTTTGAGTTTTTTTATGTTTGAGTTGAACTTTGAATTTTGTTTGCTACTTTGTCTTGCCCTTTAAGTTGTTACTTTACCTGTCTGATTCTTGTTTGCTACTTTGCCTTTTGCCCTTTTGTCTGCTTTCAGATTTTGTATTCAGCTTTAATAAAAGCTCGCTTTTTGTTCTCCTGATTTTGCCTCCGGTGTCACTGCATTTGGATCCACCTTTCCCTTTTATAGTTTTCCCTTTTCCCCAACCTGACAAAAAGGTTACATAATGTTGCTTTAAAGCGCACATGATTTTAAAAATCACACCTTGCTGAATTTACCCATAGCTGAGGCAAGAGACAGCAAAGATCCTAACCCCTCTGCCAGTTGAATCTTCTCTCATGGAAAACATGAATGTTTAAAAATATTTCAAATATATTGTACGGCTGCAATGATTAATCCATCAACTGACTGCTTGTTAACTATTAAACTAGTTGCTAAATGCTTTCTACAATCAATTTATTTGAGTAGTTTTTTGAGATAAACGAAAAAATGTAAATTCTCTGATTCCAGCTTCTTAAATGTAAATATTTCACATTACAAAAATGTCAACTTTTGGAAAGATTGGGAGGAAATTTTATGACAAATCAGAAAGCATGATGCCCAGAATCTACTTTAAGGAATAACTGCTCAAAATGTAACTGGCAAGACTTCAAGTGTCACTCAACGTCAACCTCAGTGTGCTTTAGTCTGATCTAAACCTGAACCTGGATTGACATTTTTTTTTAAAAAATGTAATTGTTATATTTAAAAGATATCGGTTTTTATCTTATATCATGGAGATGGCAGCTTGGAGATGGGTCTAAAATCACTTAAAACAGATCGATCAAGAGAGGGTTTCTTTTAAAGGGGTTACTAGTGGCATGTTTGAAAGTAAAGTGGGAAAAATCAGTAGACAGAGTGGTTAATAATGGCTTATATAGCTAGAATAGTTTGAAATACAGAAAAACCTAAGAGGCAACAGTGTGTTCAGAACAAACTTCAACTTCTTTTGCAGTTGTCTTATTATTTTTATATTTGTCTTTTTATGGAGGAAAAACACCCAACATAGCTTTTTGAATAATTTCTTTATTATTAACATTATATTATTATATAGTTTCTTTCATGAGTGTCTAAGGGCTGAAAGATGTTTAACAGAAACAACTGACTCATGGAGTACAGGACCATGGAGACAACATCTCTTTCCCTGGTGACATGAAACTCTTTTCTTCCATTAGGGAAATATTTTCTGTGTGATGAGCAGAACTTTTCACATGAGATCAAACAGACACATGGTTTGCTCATATGTTTTTTTTCTTCCTTTCAGTAGAGTATTTTTTTTTGACACACAGATACATATAACAACATATAGTAAACTAATCACAGCATAGATCCCTACAGTTATTTAAACTTCATTGTGACAGTAAGTCATGAGGAACGGTTTACTTCTTAAGTGTTACAATCAGTGTGTAAAATAGTATCCTTCACCCAGTAATTCAGTTTGATCAGGTTCCCTGTATATTCATTGACAAAATAATGATGAATAATGATGCGGATTAGGATTTAGGATTAGCATACAATTATCACACGTAGAAGTAAAGTATCAGTTGAAAACAGAACATGAACGTCCCTTCTCTTTTGTTAATGTGAACCCGATTTTTTGCCCACTGCTCACACCATCTGATACTCAAAGGGCCACACTATTTTCTACCTCTGTGGGATTCAGATATGTGTATGGGACTTCTAGACTCTCGTTTCTGACTTCGATGTGCGTTTTGAGCACTTTAAGCCTTCCTTGAAATTCCTTTATCAGCTTGCGGGGAATCTTCTCAGTGAAATGCTCCTCTGGATAGTCGCCAAGAGGGACCTGGTGAGATCAGTCATACATTTAAAGTGGAAATTAGCAGGATGTTTGCAGCGGCTCAAAAGTGGTATTTTTTCTATATATTATTATATATAGACCTACTTTGCACAACTTGAATAGAAATAGCATGTCATTTATGTCATTTTTGAAGAAGTCCTGGGCACTTTGTAACACAGTTGTAGGAAGTGAGCAGGATGATATTTTGGCTGTGATGAAATATTGACCTACAGTACTTTACACAACTTAAAAATAAATATGGTTTATGGTTTTTCATGATGTTTTGTCACTTACAAAGTCAGTCGACTGCTTGCTGAGTAGCCACACGGTGCCCATTCCATGAACTGTTGCGTTGACATCAGGCAATGTCTCCAGTATCATGGCCTCGTGTGTTTTCCCTTTACTGGTTGGAGGGGGAAGTTGCAGGGTGATGGGTGTGTTGGGCATCCAGCCACCATAGTCATACTGCAATGATTGATTGATGAAAGAGACAATATCATGGTTTTTGGATTTTCCCTTTCCTTTAGTGATTTAAGCGTCTTTTTTTTTTTTTTTGCATGTAAAATGTCTGTAAATTTACAAACCCAAATTCCATTGCCAAAGGGAATCATTCTCTTCAGACCTGGTAGCTCCGCTCATATTTTATACATTTATGGACTTCTACCAACCGAGGATATCAGGAGTGAATTTACTTTATTTTTGGCATCTATGTGTAACATTACAGCTACCTGGGAAAAAGAAATGGTCAAACTTCAGGAATTTATTAGTTTGTTCCAGTAAAACTATACAAAGACTATTACAAATCTGTAACATTTAGTGGCCTGCTGGGCAGTGAGGCTGAGGCTAATACGCATCAGATTCCCTCTCTATCATAAGGCAAAGTTTTTGGTTAAGAAGCGACTGTTGCAGTGATATTCACAGTAGAAATGCAGCTAGCTGGAAGCTTAAAACACCAGTATGAGACCATCGACAGTATGAGAAAAATAATGTGTTTTTTTATTACAGCATATAAACCTGTTCTTGTAGGCACATAAAATGATGTTCCGTCATCATAGCCCCCAGAGGATGAACCCTGTGATACCCTCAATGTTCCTCTAGTGCCCCATGAGGTTCACACTGAGGTGAATGAATGTCACAGTAACTTTCAGCCAGATTCCCTCTGAGTTTGTTTCTGACATCTCTCACTGTGACAACATTGTTGATACTCTGACTTTTCATCAGATCATAACATTTATTTGTAAAACAAGGTTGTGACTGTCGTAAACATCATACCTGCAAAAAAAAAAATCATTTATATGAGTCGGTTAGCATTTGTTACATTTAGCTCAAAGCACCTCTGTGTTGAAGTGTAACCTGTCTGATTTCACCATGTTGGTGTTGTTCCTAAAATACTATAATGTTGCTCCAGGACAATGATTTCTGATTACGAAAGTCTGCATTTCGAGCAAGTTGTTGTGGCTTCATAGTTGAGTGCAGGACTCTTTCCCAGGAGACTGAGGTTTGTGTCCCGACTGAAGCGTATTAATATACTATGTTCACTTACTATTTTTATAGTAAGTTAACTTCTTAATTTCTGTTTTTATTTAGTTTTCTGTCATTGTTGGGTTAGACAGCAAAATTAACCCACTTTATAAGATTTAGGAAAACATGGTTTAAAATACTCACTTTTAACATGTGTTACAAAAGATAACTTCCCCCTTTGTGTATTTTTCCATTTTTTTCCCCTCAAATTGCAAAGCTGTCACATAACAAATTGGTTTGTTGCAATAATGGTCCTGGAGCAACATTTAGTATGATGTTAAAGGAACAACAGTAACAGAGCGCTTTGAGATCAACATATTTCACAAAAATAGCATGGAAACAGACAAGAGGATTCACCTGTCCAGAGTTGACAGCTGCGTGCCGTGCTGAGCAGGTGAAGATCACCATGGTGACAAACTTGACCAACTCAGTCACAGTAGCAAATTGCTGAGGAATTCCTGAGAATTATACAGAAAAAACTCAATTACTTAATGATGTCTAGATATCTAAATTGAAGTTTGATTTATGCATGCATTATGATAATTAAATGGTACATTAATGTGTCAGAAAACTTGCCACCTTTACCCCTGAAGAATCACCACCTTACTGTGGTGTAGGGGTTTGTGTGCCCCTGTGATCTTTGGAGCTAATGTTGTCAGGGGCAATAGCTCCTGGTAGGGCCAAGACAAATTGGTCTCAGGGGAGGGACCAGACTACGAGCAATTCAATAGGAGCCTATGAATTGGCAGACACAGACACAGGGTATCTCGCCCAGTACGGGCACACTGGGGCCCAGTCCTCCAACCAGACCTAGGAGGGAAGCTTGTCAGCAGGTGTCAGGCTCAGCCCAAAACTGCAACGTGGGAAAAAGGCCCCTCTTGACTTACCACCCGCAGGGAAGAGAAATGGGGTTGGCAATGGTGCATTTTGTATTGGCTGGGGGGGGGCTATCACAACAAACAGGAGTTCAGATTACCTGACCCTCTTGGTGTCATTTGGTGGCATCCTAAAATGGTTTCTATCTGGGGACTTTGGGATTTAAACACTCTTGTGGGCAACAATGGAGAAACCTGGAGGGTAATGGTTGGGAAGAATGGCCATAATGAAAACTATGTTTGAGCATAAGGTGGTTCATAAGTGTACTTGGTACCAGGCTATCTTGGGCCAAAGATTGATATCAACTTTGTCATCTTCTCAGACCTGGGGCCATATGTCTTGGACACATGGATGAAGAGAGGAGCAGAGCGGTCTACTGATCACCCCCTGGTGATGAGTTGGATCAGATGGCGGGAGAAGCTGTAGAACAGACCTGGTAAACCCAAATGAGTAGTGAGGGTGAACTGGGAACAGAGGCCCCAATCCATTGGTCCCAGGGGAGGTTGGGGACATGTAATCCAAATGAGCCATGTGCAAAGCTTCCATTTTAGAGCCAACTAGGAGCTGTGGTCAGAAGGTCACTGTTACCTGTCCTGGCAGCAATCTAAGAGGCCATCAAACTATTTAAGGGGGCCTTTCAAAGTAAGTTGGTTCAGGGGAAGTAGTAGACAGGTAGTGGGCGGCCTGAAGGGGTGTAGCTTCGGTGGTCACTGAAGCAAAAACTTCAGGTGTGGGAGGGGTTGGAGAGCCTATGAGAAGGACTTCCATTCGGCCATGAGGAAGTTCTTGTAAACCATCCTGTGACACAGCAAAGGGAAGGCTTGGCTTTTCAGTTGGTGAGAAGAACTGCTGACCTACAGCAGACATTGCGCCAGACCATCGAGGTGAAAAGGGAGCTGTGTCGGAAGGTAAAGCTTTAGATTTACCAGTACATCTAAGCTCAAACCCTCACCTATGGTCATGAGCTGGGGGTAGTCACTGAAAGAATGAGATTGCCAATACAAGCTGCCGATACAGTTTTCCTCTGTAGGATGGCTGGCATCTCAGACCTTGGACATCACGAGGGAGCTCAGAGTAGCACAGCTGCTCCTTTGTTTCGAATGGAGCCTTTTGAGGTGTATCAAGCATTTGACTAGGATAAGCGGACAACGATGGCTGGATGGATTGATGGATTGATGTGCACATTTATCATCATTAGGGTTAAGCTTTTCTGTAAAGTTTACCTGTGCTTTCTTTGGAGAGGAAGCTATGTTCAAAAATGTCTGAAATCCACTTCTGTAGTTCAGAGTCTTGTTGGACGTCGCTGTCATTCTTGTAGTAGTAGCTGAGCACTCCCTGCACAAACCTTTAAGAAATGTGTTCTTTAAAATACATTCCAAGTTGACTTATACATTTGCATATGCACTGCAGAAGCAAGACACTTTTTGTTGTTAATGGACATCTCTTTCAATTGAATATGGAATAATGGAAATCTTCCAGTCAGTACATTACATCTCTTCCATTTAAGCCATACACAAACAGAATTGTAAAAATGACAAGTTATGGTTTTAGGGGGAGTTACATGTTTCTATTTCTATCTATTTCTTGGTAAACATCAGCAAGGCAAAGTGACTCCCTGGAGTGTCTTGGTTCCCTTGGCTTTGACATTCTGTTGTGTTGTATTGAAATGTTTCTAATAATTTGACCACACCGTTATGCCGTCTATTAGTTTAGGCTGGTTAACCAAATAAACTGGCAACTGAGTGCCTCGCACGCCATGTAATAGCCTTTCACCACTGACGGCTACCATGCCACAGAGACTGGGTCAGCTCTGGGACGTGCAAAGCTGTGTATTGAAGGGAAGGCAACAGAATTGCAGAAGGCGTTATAAATGTCACAATCTTATGATTTACTTGATTTACATGAACAACACACCCAGTTTTATATTTACACCACTGAAAATGCCTAAAATCATAGCCTACAGGATTTTATTCATTTCAAGTGCTTTAGCACTCATCTGTCTTGCCTATGTTTTCAGTGCAACTCTGCAGATTGGTGAAACAGCTTGCAACTCCTGGCAGCACCATCAGCTGCTCCGAGATGCCTCTCTCAGTAGTTGTTGTCTGGCCCTTAAACATTAAGCATGTTTGATTTTATGGGGGTGGTCACAATGAGCCTGTGAGCAGTTCGGGAGGCTTTAAACTGGATCCATAAACACCTCACCAGAAAATCTGTGCCAAACAGCATGTTTTGAAGGCCTAGGGTCATTAAAACATGTCTAATTTAGTACCAAGATCAAATAAATTAGAAACATTATGCATCATTGAAATAGTACTTGTGGATTATATCCCAATGCTGGAGTCCATCATCCCTGTAGTAGAAGTTTGGCACATCCTGCAGTCCACGCTCAGCAATGTCATCTGGTAAACAGAGTGAGCTGTAGGTTATTGAGGACATGGATCTCCTCAGGACTGTGAACATACCCTCTCCACCAGATGCTGCATACTAGGGAATAGTCAAATATGCAAGGACAACAGTTAATGACAAATACTGTAGATGATATTGAAAATAAAGAAACGTTTACTTTGTGGACTACTGGACAGGTTGGTCGTTTCGTACATGAGTGAAAACTCCATTCTCTGATATCAGAAGAAGTCGAGCCAAGATGTTGATCTGCAGAGTGTAGCGAGTGTGAGGTATGAGGAGCTGAGGGAGAGAAGGGATTTTGTCATTGACAATATTACCTGTCAAGAAAGTCAAAAAGTGAAATAGATTAAAATTACAGTGAGTTCAGTATTCGCCCTCACAGTTACCTTGTACAAAGGATGCACCATGGGCACGTTGCGCAGCAGTGACACTGCAAACACTTCAGCCAGCAGGTGAGCGCGCAGCAGGTGAACACTGAGTTCATGTATGTTGAAATCTGCACTTCTCACAAAGATCTTGGCCATCAACCAGTCGTACTCAGAATCAGTAGGAAAGAAGATGGGATTGTCGTCTCCTGGAGTCTGCTTCAGCTGCAGGAGAAGGAGACAGGATGAGGTTCATTCTGTCCATTTGATCCATCACCAGGACTGTTTGATAACGTTTAAGATTTTTCTGAAAAGATGTAACTATTTACAACAGATTTGGCAGGTTTGTCATTTCATCCTGTTACACTATTCATCCCTTAACGAGAAATTAAGTTCTCAATGTTTTAGTGTCATGTAAATATAACTGACTTGTGATGGGGTCAGACTCAATTGTCAGCCTGTCAAAATGGCTTGGGCTCAAGCAGGTAGTAATAAACTGCCTTTCCTAGCAGAGAGAATCTATAGCTGCCATCCAGGGGGCCAGGGGAGCCATCAAGTACTGCTTCTTCCCGTTGACGGTGTTTGTTTCCACTCCATCCAAAAGACTATAGTCCACCAGGAATATGTTGCCTTTCTGTTGGAAATATAGGTGAGGGAGGTTAAGAAATAATTTGACTCAAATGCATCCAGCATACCTGCCAACTGTGGATTTTCATATTTCACTGTACAACACTACAACAAAAAATAAACAACAAAATAACAGTCACAAACGGCAGTGACTCAAATTCTAATAGGTTGTCATGTTTTCTTGTCAGATTGTAGATTGCTAACCAGTCACAGAGCACCATGCCATGGAGCACTTTGGACTGCCCAGTTGGCCACTGAAAGGAAGCACACAGTGCTTCTGCGTCCTGCGTGTCCTGCACTAGTGAGACAGGACACACATTAGTGCAAAGTCTTGCAACAAGTTATGTGAAATTTGGAAGTGTAGGGCTTGCTGAGAAGTTCACACGTTCCCATTCAAACATTTGTTTGCTATGGGCGTCAATGTTTTCCCAAGCTCGGGACACATTTAGATTGAAATACCGTCTTCCAACTTGCAATGGATTGCAGTATAATACAGCTATAATCATGTTATTCACCTCCATTTCATCTTTCAAATTAGACACTCCAGGGGTAAACACCATGTCATCATCGAGAGGAAAGTTACTGGGCAGGGCAGTACAACGTCTGATCAACATGGGGTTGACTCCATTTAGGAATTGGTAGCCGAAAAACGCATCATCCTTCCAATGTTCGTGAACATACTCTGGAAAAAAAAAGGTTACCCTTGTTGAGTTTCATCCTTGCTTTAAAAATGTTATAAACTTAAGTGACTACTGCATGTGGGTCAAACATGATTGAACACTGTAACTTGTAAAACCTTTTTAGGACGCATAATACAATACAGTTTAAAATCTGAATAAATACAGTTGAATGTATACTATTACACATACAGAATTGGGTCTTCCATTCATCTACATGACAGTACAGTACCTGAAATTTGAGTTCTGTGCCAGAACACCTTATTGAGATGATACATATCCGTCCACTTCTTCTTACAATCAGCCAACCCATCCAGTTTCAGCTCTATCACTCTGGAATGTATAAGCAAGTGGAGACATAGTTGTTATACATTATACAATAAATTGTGTTTTATAAACAGGTCAGGAGGCAGGTAGAGGTGCATAGTTATATAAATAGATATCTGACAGAATTTAAGGAATTCACCCTGTGATTGCAGTGAAGGCAAACTGCATGTTCTTGGTGAAGGAGAAGCGGACCTCAGGAGGCAGAGAACAAGGGTCTTTTGCCTTAATGCAGTGGGGCATTCCTTCCATGCACACATCCCAGCTGGGAAGAAACAAAAAGTAAAATGGAACAGTTAGATATCAGTGTATCTGCACTTTTAATTTAGAGTATGCAAGCATTATATTCTTTACATAATTTCAGGCATTCAGTATTTCAATTTTTGCAACATATGGTATAATACAATTTTAGGGTCATAATTAAAAAAAAAAATCATTAACATTCTTTTTTGGAGCTTGCAGAAAGGTGCACAATAAAAGTATCTCTTTCCCCTTTAACTGTGAATTGCTAATTTTACGTTGTTGGGCTGGTAGTATTTCACAGCTCACTTTAGGGAACTCTTGAGAGGCTCCACAATCCGTTATTGCTTTTTTTTAAAAAAAATGTTCATTGAACGGAGATGACGCAACTCTCTCTACTCTGAGAGGGCTCTGGTCACTATCAAGAGTCTTGGTAGTTGCAAGTTTGAGGCAAAAAACCTAAAAATGGCTGACTGATGCAGTATGCATCCAGCGTAGCATGCTGCCCTTACATTAGCTAACAAGCGGAATTAACATCAGCCAGCGTTGTTTGATGAAATTCCGCATTTAGTAGCTAAATGTTATAACACCTTTAATCAATCAATTAATCATTTAATTGATTAATCATCATATATCATGGACCAAAGGTGAGGGAAGTTTGGATGCATGTTAGTTTTGGGGTGCATAAAACTGAAATGTGTGCAAACTCTGAATTCTCACCAATAGTCTTCCTCTCGCTGCGTTAGCTCCTGCTGTCGACTGTACCTGCCAAGTTGACTGTTGTCTTCAAAAACTCTCAGAGCTTAAAGAAACGACAAGAGAGTTTAAACTTGTGGATTTGTACAGTGTGTTGACTTGATTTAACTCCTTATAAATATCCTTACAATTTAGCTTTCAACACTTTCTTGAATTCGTCATTAGGTTGAACAGGATTACAGGATTACAGAATAACAGACAGAACATTTCAACAAACCTTTTCCCTCTCTGAAGTAGTGCACCTCGCTGTCAGTGATCCAGCGGTAGATGGGAAACGTGTAGGTGTCTCCCTCAGGGGATTTCACATCCACCTTGGCGGGGAACCAGGCGTCTTCAGGCAAAAGTGGGAGACACTTTTTGTCTAGCTCTATTAGAATCAGCTTTCCGATGGAGACAGGGCAGGACACGGTAAAACTAGATGCCTGGAAATGACGGAAAAAGTTTGAAAACAACTAGGTGATGATAAAGTGTATTTGATGACCAAGAGGTCCAAGAGGATGCACGAAATGACACTTTGCATAAAATACCAGCTTATGGAGCTCAATATGGGGATTTGTGGGCATTTCTCATTGTCATTGGGTTGAAGGTTGAAGAGTTGCATTGTAGAAAAATACCTTGTTGCAGCGCATATGAGTCTGAGTTTGTGAGGGTTTACATCAGCTTTTCTAAACTGGTATTAAATGTGCCTTTATATGATCTCTTATGGGAAGCATTGAGGAAGTGTTTTATACATTTAGAGAAGGATATTTGAGACTCACTGCTCCTTTGATGAAGGATAAAGGCCCTTCGGCCCACGTGCAGCAGCTCTCCCCATCTGTTCCCACCAGCTTAATGTAGACATTGTTAATAGTGGTGGCAAAGGCCCGATTTCCAGTGAATATGGTCACTTCATAATGCACCATTTTGGTTCTGGAAAGCAAAAGATTCCTGGACGAGGGAGAATAATAACAAATCTCAGCACTGATGGGGTTAATTGTAATTATACATGAACCTGAATGGAACAAATAAAACAAAACATTTTCATATGCTGATATCATAGCTACTAATGTGAAAATGCTATTTTTCCATTTATCTAAGCAAGGTGTTCCAAAGTGAAATCATTTCATGAAGCATCTCTCTACAACTTCCTTTGATGAACAGCTCTTTCGATTAATCAGCTCACTGCTGATTCTATCTTAAGTGTTCAGTCAGTACAAATAAGTCAACTGTGCTGAGAATCAGCCCCCAAAATTGATTCTCCTGTCATGGAAAAAAGCTAATAGCTTTTACATACACACTATCCGTTTCAATTAACAAGAAATTTCAAGTTGCAGCAGTATTGCTGAGGTAAATTCTGCTGAAAGCAACTTTATCTATAACTCTCCATGCTCCATATCTGACCAACCAAATGTTTGCTTTTTATTGTTTTATTGGATCAGTCCAAGGTTGCTCAAACAAGCTTCAGTCTGTGTGTGCCATTTCCTGATAAACATTATCATCTGGCAATCCTAAAAGTTTGTTCTGACATATGGTGTATGGGCACTACTGCACTGCAAGTGTTGCAGTTCCACAGTGTTAATGGATTGAAAATGGCTTTCTTGGCGTTGAGTAGAGTTGAGATGATAAAATTATAGCAACACCAATACAAACAAAGCAGCAGGCTGCAATTTCTGCTTCTCTTTGTATTAACAGTAGCTGTATTGAGATAACCTCCATTAACTGCTATTCAGTGAGAGTTCACTATGTCAAATTGTATACATAAGTTGAGCATTGCATGTCCTGGTGTCACATTAACTAGCTTAGTACTAAATGTCGTTTCAGTGCTCTGATTTGATGTTGGTCTTTCTAATTGCACCCAGAGCCCGTCCCTTGCTACATGGAGTTATGTAGATAGGGCTACATGATAAAGATACTACAGCTTTTGGTTTTGCTGCTTACGTGTGCAGTGATTTGCTGCAAGGTCTTAAAGAAACTCTTGTACCTCCAGAACTCTGTTGATTGCCTGCTAACCAACTCCCTCTATCGTGACAGCATCACCCCCCTGTCCTCCAGAACCTTAGTGGGCTCCCAGCCCCACAGTGGATCCAATTCAAAATCCTCACCCACACAGTCTTCCATAACCAGGCCCCTTCCCACATCACTGACCTGCTCCACCGCCACACTTCTTCTTGCAGGCTCTGCTCCTCTGATGCCTAATCTTCTGTCTGCACCTCTCAGGACTAAGCATCGTACCTGGGACTTTTGAATAGCTGCCCCTCCCTCTGGGACTTTCCC
Organism: Acanthopagrus latus; assembly: GCF_904848185.1. NCBI lineage: Eukaryota > Metazoa > Chordata > Actinopteri > Spariformes > Sparidae > Acanthopagrus > Acanthopagrus latus. The sequence continues at coordinate 12,556,153 of NC_051039.1, forward strand.
AAACCACATGTGAAATTGAAAAGTCACTCTCGAGAGCACTTTACCGTGTCTAGACTGCCGGTAGGACAGGGAGGGGGGATTTGACTGTAATACTTACTGCTGTCTTGATATTTTGGCATCTCCTGCTGCAAACAGCTATACCAGCCTCCCCCATTGATTTTCTGTGGTTATTGTGAATGTTCCAATTATTAGCTTAATTAACATCAGTTATGAACATGACAACATTGTCTTCCATGGTTGTTAGAACAAGTGTGATCATTGGTCAGTCTTGCAGATGACCTATTGCCTAATAAAGGGGAACAGTCTGCTTTCAGTTCACTCATTGCCCAAGATTCCCAAGACTACTTAACAGAAGCGGTTCAGAGACAAAGGGAGTTATTTCTCTGAACTGCTTCCCGTTTTTTTTGTCGTTTTCGGAGTCTTGGGCACTGAGTGAACTCACAAGATCCTTTCTCTGAAAGGGGAGGCAGTTCATGAAAAGAACTTCCTCTTTCTTTGAACTGCTTCCCTTTTCCCTTCCTCAAAATTATGGTGCAAGTTTACAAAGAATTTCCGAATATAAATTGAAGAATGTAATTCGACTAAGTAGTCTTCGTTAAGTGACACAGCAGAGACAGAAACAGTAGTGTCAGCACCACTTTGGAAACAACACTTGAGTTTACCAATAAACTGAGACAAGAAACAGTGGGTCATGTAGGCTGAAATGAAGGTCATGTCTTTTACATATCCACTGCCTGTTTGGTTGAAGTGGCATAAAACTTCCAGTTGTAGCCGGCTAGAGGAAGTAAATTCTACTTAAAGAAATTCCAGTCTCCATATCTGAGTATTGCGGAAGCGAAGAATGTTTGCTCTCGCCAATTTATTACCCACAATCAAGGGTTGTTCAAACAAGCTCCTTTCATCATGTGCTGTTTCCTTTCCAAAGGTAAGTCATTTGCATATTACAGTAAAAGGACACCAATGTAGTCATGCTTCATTTGCTGTGGCACATGCATCCAGTATCAGAACATTATAACTGCCCTAGTGCAAACACAACAGCAGGCCGCAAGTTTGTATTAAAGGGGCTCTTTGGAACAATTACAAGTAAATGTATTTTATTTCATGGAGACACTGAAGAGTGGAGAGGGGAACACAAGAGGGAGAATCACATTGTCTAGTGAGAATTTAAACACAGGTGCACTCTCAACAAGACTTTACTTGACTTTACTTTTGATCAACTGTTGATCAACCTCCCCTTCCTGGAAGTTGCAATATCGATATAAGGAAAAGCACCATTACTTTGAGTAAATATGTAACAGAGACCAAGGAGTTTTCTGACATTTCATTACAGAATTCCTACATACCATATCTTTATATACTATACCGCTGCTGCAAACGAATGCTGTAGATTAAGGTTGAGCTTCTTTTTACCTCTTTGTATACTGTTGTGTAGCTTAATCTACAATAAGACATTGTATTCTATCTGATCATCATATGTTTGCAGCATAAAAGTCCTGTGAGAACTTTTTAATGAAAAACAACATGTTTTCAGTTTTTGAACAGTATAGCTTATACAGCTGATCCAGGTTTGGCTTAAATATCTCAAACAATTCAGAACAAACTTCTCAAACCAGCAGCTTCATGTTGTGTTAGTAATTATGACCCAAATGTTTTCTTTGTTATAGAGAGACAAAATGCAACATAGATGGTTTGAATAATTTCTTTATTATTATTAAAGAGCTTCTATCTCAGTGATTTACAGAAACAACTGACTCGTGGAGCACAGGACCATGGTGGGAGTATCTCTTTTTCTGGTGACATACTGCACTGAACATAGTATTTTCCATGTGATAGGTACATATAGATACATATAACAACATATAGTGAATTTAGCAAAGCACAATTGATTTAACTTCATTGCGGAAATTTATCATGAGACACAGTTTACTTCAAAAGCCTATCTTTCACACCAGTAATATAGTCAGTTACATTCATTTTGTTTGATTAGATGCCCTGTTACAGAGGCTGTGGCTCAGGGGTAGAGCCAGCGTCTTGTTATTGGAAGGCCGTTGGTTCGATTCCCCTGGTCTGCATGTCAGAGTGTCCTTGGGCAAGATACTGAACCCCAAACTGCTCCTGATGTGCTGGTCAGCACAATGCATGGTAGCCACTGCCATCAGTGTGTGTATGAATTACTGCAAGTGACTTTGGAGGAAAGCATATGTTAAAGGCCCTAAAATATAAATTAACAACATAAGTTTTAAACTGTGGATTTAAGGAGCACATTTTTACCACAGACAAATCAAGTCAGCTGTATAAAAAGCATCACATGCAGAAGTACAGTTATCAGTTCAAAACAGAACATGCAGATGCTTTCTAACTTTTGTCAAAGAGCCAAAGAGCTCACACCATCTGATACTCAAAGGGACACACTATTTTCCACCTCAACTGGATTCAAGTATGTGTATGGGACTCCAAGATTTCCATTTCTGGCTTTGACGTGAGCTTCGAAACCTTCAAGCCTTTCTTGAAATTCCTTCATCAGCTTGCAGGGAGTCTCCTCAGTGAAATGGTGTGTTGGGTACTGGCCAAGAGGCACCTGATGAGATCATACATACAAACATTTCATGTTTTGTTTATTAAACATAGACTATTATGAACACGATGTACAGTTTTAGAAAGTGTGTAGGATGTTTATCAGGGTCTCAAATGTGGCATTATATATAAACCTATGTAAACACTTTAAGCTAGTTAAATATAGATATTATTTTTGTAATTTTTAATTAAGTCTTGGCACTTACAAAGTCAGTGGACTGCTTGCTGAGTAGCCACACGGTGGCCATTCCCTTAACTGTTGTGTTGACGTCAGGGAATGTGTCCAGCATCGTGTTCTCATTTGTTGTCCCCTTTTTGGTTGGTGGAGGTCGTTGCAGGGAGCTGGGAGCATTGGGCATCCAGCCGTCAAAGTCATACTGCAATGAATGATCGACAGATGACTGATTAAGGAAGTCATATTGAGCAAAGTTTCACACTCTGGGACATAATACTTATGCCTAAATTCCACATATGTGTGTTACTGGTGTTCATACATCTGTAACGATATCGATAATGCCCCTAGTGTCAAACGCAAGGAAATGCATTTCTGTACAAGTGAATAGAAACTACCTGTTTAGCCATATGTGAATGGCTAATTCTGTCTGTTTTACGACACGTGAGGTTGAGGTTGGAGCACTACATGGACAAGGACCAATAATGTTAGCTAGCTGCAGCCTCAATTTGTGTTATTTTTTTCAATTACATTTTTTACATTCTTTGTAATTTATATTACAAATTCTGGTCCAAAATATTACAGAGGGGAGGAGTTTCACAGGCACATCAGATATCATACAGAGATTCTATAGGTTGACTCTCCTCTGTGCACATACATGCTGTATGTTGAAACTAGGTGTTTCCTATGCTTTTGTACCAAATATAAACTAAGAAAATGACCATAGTTAACATCATACCTGAGTATATCATCATTTCTTGCATTTAGCTCAAAGCAGGACTAGTCAAAGTACAGCCCCATTAACCGTGGCTGTAGACTTAGATTAACAAGATTCACCTGTCCAGAGTTGACGGCTGCATGCTGTGCTGAGCTGGTGAAGATCACCATGGTGACGAACTTGACCAACTCAGCCACAGAGGTGAAGCTCTGAGGAATTCCTGAGAATTAAAAATATTGTATTTAGATAATTACATTAAAAGTTAATTCATATTTGAACTTTAACAATAAAATGGTACATTAATGTACATGTATCACCATTAGGATTTGTTTTTCAGTAAAGCCCACCTGTGCTTTTCTTGGAGAGGAATCCATGAACAAAAATGTCCGAAATCCACTTCTGCAGTTCGGAGTCTTGCTTGACCTCAGCATCATTCTTGTAGTAGTAGCCGAGCACTCCCTGCACAAACCTTTGAGAAATGTGGATAAGTTCAGTAAAACGCATTCCTGATTGATTTCCACATTTCTATACACACTGCAGTAGAAACACACTGTTTTTGTAATGCTAGCAGAACAAATAGATACAATTATGTCAGTAAAACAAGTTACCACAGGAGATATGATGCTCAAAATAAAAATAAGCTACATCACATGTGTTCATCACGTGATGTACTGATCACACAGTTTGGTCATTGTGTCAAATTGACTTCACAGTCTGGCTCTGCTGCTGGCTTGTGTAAACATCATTTTAAGCTTAAGTTACCAGCCTTTTTGTTTTGTTCTTATTTCATGTTCTCTGACAAATCCTACCACTGTCTTAGTCTTTACACTGTAAAGCAGAATAAATACTTTTAGTGACTTCATGTAACTAAGACTTAAGATCATAATGCATACAGTACCTGTTGATGATATGCCAAAGTCTGAGTCCATCATCCCTGTAGTGGAAGTTTGGCACATCCTCCAGTCCACGCTCAGCAATGTCATCTGGTATACAGAGGGAGCTGTAGGTCATGGAGGACATGGATCTCCTCAGGATTGTGATCATACCCTCTCCACCAGATGCTGCATACTAGGGATCATTCACATATGTGAGGAAAACAGTCAGAGAGGAATACCGTAGATCAGTGGTCCCCAACCACCCAGTCTGCAGGTCATTTGCTACCAGGACGAAGAGAAAGAATAAATATGTTGGAAAGTTGTTTTATTTTGAAAAACGGATTCTCCATCTGTTCCTCTTGGCGTACTTGACACGTACCTGTTTCAGTTACGATATACCCTAAAAAAACGCCCTCAAGCTAGCTAAAATGAGTGGAAAACAAATGTCTTCAGAGAGCTACTTTGCAAAGAAAAAAGGAATTATGATAAGACGGAAGAATGGGGTGGCTGTAGCTCAGCGGGTAGAGCAGGTCGACTAGTGATTGGAGGGTTGAGAAAGCTTGAGGACCACTGCCGTAAATGATATGGTTCTACGGGTCATGTTGGTCTTTTCATACCTCTGTGAAAACTCCTGTCTTAGATATCAGAAGCAGTCGAGCCATGATGTTGATCTGCAGAGTGTAGCGAGTGTGAGGTATGAGGAGCTGAGGGAGAGAAGGGACTTTGTTATTAACACTATTATTTGTCACCCAATCAGGAAGCTAAAAAACAAAAATAAGCAGTTTAGACAGAGTTAAACTACAGTGAGTTCAGAATTCTCCCTCACAGTTACCTTGTACAGAGGATGCACCATGGGCACGTTGCGCAGCAGTGACACTGTGAACACTTCAGCCAGCAGGTGAGTGCGCAGCAGGTGAACGTTGAGTTCATGTATGTTAAAATCTGCACTTCTCACAAAGATCTTGGCCATCAACCAGTCGTACTCAGAATCAGTAGGAAAGAAGATGGGATTGTCGTCTGCTGGAGTCTGCTTCAGCTGCAGGAGAACGAAGGAGGATGAGGTTCAATCAGTCAGTCCGTTGAATACATCACCAGGACCGGTGGATAATGATTTAGATTTTTCTTATATGTTTGACTATTTATTACGGATACAGCAAATGTCCCTGCACCTACCTGTGTGCAGCAAAGTGGATGCTTCCTGTTACAGCGGAACATACATCTTACAGTTTGAATCATATCATGCGTCTAGCTTGCAGCTTTATTATTGCCTATATTCAGTGATGCCAGATTAAAAATTTTATCTGACTACTTTTTTTCAGTAACGAGTTTCAAACCAGTAATCAGATTAAAGTTACTTATTCAAGTCACTGTGCGCTATTATTATTTTTGTCATTTTTCTCAGTAAAAATATATATTTTTATATTTTTAATATTCTTCTTGCGTGTCGGAGAGTAATGTCGCGCACAGGAGAGGGGGGTTGGCACCTGCTGAATGTAACTAATAAAATAACTTGTAATCTGACTTAGTAATCAGTATAGTAACTAAGTTACTTTTTAAAGGAGTAATCCGGAGTATGTAATCAGATTACTTTTTCAAGGTAACTGTGTCAACACTGCCTTTATTTGACTCGTCATCTTACCTGAATAGCAAGTGGCATCAGCTGATCTTGAGGTGTTTTGTGCAAGAGGACCAGGGGAGCCATCAAGTACTGCTTCTTCCTATTGATGACATTTGGTTTCACTCCATCCAAAAGTTTGTAGTCAACCAGGAATATGTTGCCTTTCTGTTGGACATTTAGGGAGGATGAGAACTGACTTGCACTCACAAATGTGATTCTAATACTAAGATCACTCAAGGTCAAGACAATCACCTTCATTTCTTCTCCCAAGCTAGACTGACCATGGAGGAAGACCATGTTGTCAGTGACAGGAAAGTTACTGGGCAGGGCCGTACAGCGTCTGATCAACATGGGGTTGATGCCGTTTAGATACTGGTAGCCAAAAAACACATCCTCCTTCCAATGTTTCTGAACATAGTCTGGAAAAAGAGGGAAGTTAAGTGAAACAGAAAAATGGGAGAACAATTTGTTTCATATAAATCAGAGTGACAGACATGATTGGACACTGTTTCTAGTCGTTTCAATCATTTGTTAGTCAGAGTCTTAATTATATGTTTATTAAATACAGTTACCATGTAGACATAGACATAGAAAACCGAGATACTAACTCATTTCCTTTCGAATTTTTCCATTTAGTGAGCCAAGTACAGAAGCCAATAGATTATCAAGCATTCAGTCAAAATGAATGACTTATCTCAGGAGCAGAAACAATTTAAACATTTTTAGGTAGCATGATACATGAAGTTGACTATCTGAGTAAATACAGTTGAATGTGTACTACTATGCAAACAGTATCAAATATTCCCTTACACTACTATGATAGTTCAGTACCTGCCATGTGAGTTTTATGCCAGAATGCCCGATTAAGATGATGCATATCCTTCCACTTCTTCTTGCAGTTAGCCAACCCTTCCAGTTTCAGCTCAATCATCCTGGTATATGAAAAAAAAGAGACTTAATTGTGAGATATGTTGTTTTATAAGCAGGTCTAGAGAGCTTAAAGCTGCAATATCTGACAGAATTTGAGGAATTCACCCTGTGAATGCAGTGAAGCCAAACTGTATAGTCTTGGTGAAGGAGAAGCGGACCTCAGGAGGCAGAGAACAAGGGTTTTTTGCCTTTATGCAGTGTGGTATTCCCTCTTTATACACTTCCCAGCTGGGAAAAATAGAGCAGAGAAGTGAGGACAGTCCAAATACCAGTTTTTATATATATATATATATATATATATATATATATATATATATATATATATATATATATATATATATATATATATATATATATATATATATATACACACAACCAAAAAGTGTAGCAGGCATGTGAGATCTCACCGATACTCTTTCTTTCTCCACTTTAGCTCTTTCTCCCGACTGTACCTTCCCAGATGGTGGTTGTCTTCAAAGGCTCTCAGAGCTTAAAGAAAGAACCACAAGAAAGTTTAAACTTGTTGGTATATAAGGAATGTTGGAATTAATTTACTCAAATTAGTTTTATTTATCAAGCCCAAAATCACCATCACATTGTTTCAGCGTGCCTCACAATCTGTACAGGGTCCTTAGACCCTCGATTCGATGGTTCCTTATTCACCTTCTCATAATCTAGCTTTCAGAGCTTCTCTTTCTTGAATGTCTCATTACAGTGAACAGCGTACAGGATTACAGAATGTCAGACATCAAAATTCAAAATTCTGCCGTGCTAGTGGCAGCCCATCGTAGCAGATTCTGGTACTTTGTATTTTTTTTTTGGACAATGAAGGGCCTGAGCTGGCTTTTCTTCCTGAGGAGGCTCTTGTCACCATCTTCTTCGCTGTCTGTCTCTCTGTATATCTGTCTGTCTGTATGTCTGTCTGTCAGCAAATTTCCACAAACCTGTTCCCTCTCTGAAGCGATGCACCTCACTGTCAGTGATCCAGCGGTGGATGGGGACCGTGTAGGTGTCTCCCTCAGGGGATGTTATCTCCACCTTGGCAGGGAACCAGTCTTCTTCAGGGAACAGTGAGAAGCGCTGTTTGTCTAGCTCGATCAGAACCAGCTTTCCAATGGAGACAGAGCAGGACACAGTAAAACTAGACACCTGGAACAAAGACATAAATTGCCAAACACATCGAGATGAAAATAAAGTTGATTTGACAACCAAGAATGGAGCTATGACATCACATTAATTGACATACAATTACTGAAAGTAGAAGGCAGAAGAACACCATCTCATGGAGCTCATTATGGAGGGTTTTCTGTATCATTTGTGGTCATAGATTGAGGTTTTGCTCTGCAGCACATATCTTGGTGATGTACAAATAAGTCTGAGAAGCTTGTTGTATATTTAGAGAAGGATATTTCAGACTTACTGCTCCTTTGATGAAGGCTAAAGGCCCTTTGTAGTCTATGAGCCGGGTGCGGTGGCTCTCTCCATCTGTGCCCACCAGCTTAATGTAGACATCGTTATAAGTAGTGGCATGGTCGAGACTGCCTGTGAAAACTGTCACTTCATAATCCACCATTTTCACTCTGGAAGCAAAAATCCTGTTTGGGAGAGAATAATAATAATAATAATAATAATAATAATAATAATAATAATAATGATAATAATGATAATAATAATAATAATAATAATAATAATAATAATAATAATAATAATAATAATATCAATATCCAATCTCACCACCAATTTGTTTAACTGTCATTATACATTAACCTGAATGCAAAAAAAAATATTATCGCAATCATGTAAAATTGATCTTTTTCCATCTATCTAAATGTAGTCCAGTCATTATGAAGTGTAATTATTTCATGAGGCATCTCTCTTGCCTGTTGATGAGTTCATTTGATGAATGGTTCTTTCGATTAAACGAGTCGCCCCTGATTCTGTCCGCAGTGTTTCAGCCAATACAGCCAACTATACTTAAGGTCATGGAAAAAGTTAAGTTAATTTACATATTAACTACGTGTTTGTATGACGAAACATAACTTCAGCTTGAAAGAGGAAGCAACTTTACACATCACTGCAGTTGAATGATTGACTGTGTCAACAGTGTGTCATTTCTTGAGCAGAGTTGAGTTACTTATTAAAATGACATCATTGCCGGTGGAATAGATGAGACCGCAAACTCAGGCTTCATTTGCTTGGGCACATGCATCCAGCATCTGAACATTAAAAAAACGCTAATGCAAACACAGCAGAAAGCCCCAAGTTGGTATTAAAGGGGCTTAAAGGGATGTGACTTCATGTAAGTTCTAGCACAACACACAGGTCTCACTGAGCCCCTTTAACATTTATCGTGCTTCGCTAGCTTCCCTATGCTCCTATACAGAGGGAGCCTACAAGCTTACATTTCCTCAATGCGTTTAGCCGTGCATGCTCTGCTGCCAGTTTATGTTGCTCAGCACCACATCGCACTTTTTTTTCACTCTGATTGGTTGTAGGTCTATCCAGATGTGTACAGAGGCATTCTGAGAAAAGTATCAAATGTAAAAGTACTTACTATGCAGTAAAATAGTCCATGTACAGTAAAACTGTGTCAGACTCTCCACTTTGCCTGAGCCACACACTGTTTTTCAGGGATCTGGGCTGTTGAGTCGACTACACAGATTGATGTTCTGCATTTTTCAGACATGTGCCACGGACACAAAGAGTGTAGTCTCTTAGACTTTGTGTGATGTGGATATCCAGTGTCATAATTACACCTCAAACTCCATCTATTCATCAAATTGTCTTTGTTTTGTGCGTATATTTTCTGTTCTACACATATTTTCAGCTGCATATTTGCCCTTAAAAATGTGTTATTGAGAAGCCAATCAGCTCTTATAATCTTATTATGACTGACTGTTTCCCCTCCCTCATCCATCTTTCCTCCTAGTTCTATTTGTTGTATGGTATTTTTTTTTCAGACCAGATAACATTGTGTGTTTTTTTAATTCTTTTGTACGGGGTTAGGGTCTATTTTCACATTTGCTACAAGTTCTGCTCCACTGAAAAACCCTTACATACTATTAGTCCTTTGAGCCCCACAAGTAAAACGCACAACACTTCCACATACCAATTTGAAAAGAATCATTACATCACAACATTACAGCATCACACGATTGCACTTCTGCAACTCATGAAGCTACACTCAAACCATCACCAAACATCTTGTCATGTCTATACTCAGATTTAGATCGGCTGCTGTTTGGATATTTAGTAAATACCTCTGAGTTTGTAAAAGTCTCATACTTTCTGTTCTCAACATTGAAAAAACTGTACATGCAGCTGTGCCACGTAAAATCAGTGACATTAAAAAAATGGTTTTATTAAAGCAATGCCACCACAAGTCAAAACGTAGAACAGGAACTTGCATGCAGTCAGATTGCAGTCTTTAAATATACACATTGACACTGTATAAATCGTTTCGTGAATACTTTCTGCTAAATTAAAGATATTATAACATGGAAATGGGCAGATGTTCGTTTGATATGAATCCCTATCTGGCCTTTTAAGAACATAAACATGTGTTGTAAAGTAACTAGTTAATTAGCTAAGACATTAATCGCCAACTCTTTGGGCGATTAATGGAAAAAAGTTTAAGATTCTCTGATTACAGCCACTTAAATGTGAATATTTCTCTGATTCCAGGAATGACTGCTTTTGGTATTACTTTCCTAAAATAAAAGAAGAAGAAAAAAAAAAAGGAACAGATGCACCAGATTATAACACATCCTTTTCAAGTGACATCTCCATCTCTGCTCTGCTCCCACTTTTCTGTCAGATGTCAGACACTTCTCCAACAGTGAAACACACAGAAAGGTGTTAGAAAGCATGAAAGACTGTAAATGACAGCAAAACACAGTAAAGACTCTCATCCTGACCTGAAAATGAAATTGGTGCATTTAACAGCATATAGTGAATTTAGTGATGTGACAAAGAGCCAGAAGGCATAGTTTACTTCTCAAGCATTCACAGTCATAATGCACAAGATGATTTTTCCTCCAGTAGTTTATTTTGATTAAATGCCTTCAGAAGAATTAAAAAGAATAAAATCCATTACTTCATTAACTAAATTACATTTTTATTGTGCTCACATTTTTATAATAAAATGGTACATAAATGTGGACATTTATCCTCATTAGGGTTGAGCTAAGCCCACCTGTGCATGCTGGAGAAATGAATCCATGATTAAAAATGTCAAAACCCACCAAACTCCAGCTCAGAGTCTTCCTTGACTTCAGCATCATTCTTGTAGTAGTGTGTGAGCACTTTCTGCACAAACCTTGGAGAAATGTGGTAAAACAAAGTTTAAAACATATTCCTAGTTCTTTTATTTCTTGACATTTTTATACACACTGTAGTAACTTATATACAGTGTACACCACCTAGAGTCTCTGGACACTTCACAAGTCATGAAGTACATTATACATGATATAAACGAAAATACACAATATACATGTGAAAATACATACACATTCATACACAATCACGCACACAAATACACAGGCAATAGTGCTTAAAAGACTACATGGCTGAGGTGAGTAATTTAGAACAAGGATCGGTAGATTATGTTCCCAGGCAGTGGAATCACAGGAGATCATACTGATGAGAAAATAAATGTGTTGTCAGTGTAATTCCATCTACACTTTTACAGCAGCTCCTTTGATTAAGACATACACGGCAGGAATGTAATACCGAAAGTAGTGTATAGTTAACAAAAGGGAAGTAATGCATTGCAACTTGAAATTGAAACTAGTTGCCAAAAAAAGCATCCTCCTTCCAGTATTCCTGGACGTAGTCTGTCAAAATGAAGAAGTTTAATGTCACTGAGTTTGAACTCTAACATGACTGAGCACTTTTTCTAGTCGTTTCACAGTAATTTTGAGCATATGAAAATCAATACAGTTTCCTGGAAAACCTAAAATTAGTTTTGGCCCGCCAGATGTTTTTCATGTAAGAACATCTGAATTCATTTTAAAAATGACATTTTCTTTGCTATTGAGGGTGCTTTACTTTTTGTGAGGTAAAATGTTATTTGAAAATGTAGGATCCCTAATTATTATCAATAGAGTGACTGGGAGTCCGTCAAAGAGGGATCTTGGGGTTCTAGTGCTAAAGAAAGCCATGAGAAGCAGGTGAAGAAAATGTACTTACTTAGATTATCCTGGGAAAGTTTTTTTCTATTATCACCTTTCTAACACAGAAGTGAAAATTTGCATAATAACAGTATGATACAATAAGTACTTTTTCCCTGTGGTCCACTATTGAGTTTTCATTTTGGCCCTCAAAGGGAAAAACGTTTGGGCACCCGTGCAATAGATTACTAAGCATTCAGTCAAAACCCATGATTCATCTAAAAAATGAAAAGCTTCATACAGCTGACTGTATACTATGATGCATACAGTATCAAGCATTCCATTAAACTGCAGTCAAAGTACAGTGCCTGATATTTGATTTTTTTCCCAGAACACCTGAATGATACCATCAATATCCTTCCACTTCTCTTTGCGACCAGCCAGCACCTTCCATCTCAGCGCAGTCTTCCTGGAAAACTAAACTAAGTAGACTTAATTATGATACATGTAATCATTTACAGGCCCACTGCACACTGTCTCTCTCTTTTAAGACATTGTTTGTACAAGAAGTTTATCACAATTAAAAAAGATTGTCTAATAGAATCTGACTGACCAACAAACGCAGACGTACAAACACCTGACAAAGTACTCAGAACTGCTTCCATGTTAGTTTCTGCTACAAAGGGTGTCTTTTCCATTATGACACACACGCATGGATGCACTGGGTGAAGACTTTACCAGTCGACGCTGTGGTGGTTTGTAAAAAAAGTAATTATTGTGCTTTTAGGTATTTGTATAGAAGTACAGATATATACTGCAGTCAAAGAATGCTTATACTGGCTTCCACAATGTGTGCCTAAGACCCTTCTCACACTACTTCCTGTCCCACCTACCAGCACATTTTTTCAGACAAAGATAAAATCCAAAAGCAACCTCCATAAATTTGGAGACACACCGAGTAACATATTTTGAGACCTTTCATACATTGGCCCATGCTTAGACCATCTTCACTGAGCAGAGACACTCATCAGAGAGATGTCTCATCATACGCAGCACATTTTAGAATATCCTTATTTAGTTTTATTATTTGGCCCTTTAAGCAGAGGCATCTGAAGTCAGCATCACTTTAAAAACAACACTCTGAGTTTACTCGTAGCTGAGAGAAAAGACAATAAAGATTAAAAGTCCTCCTGAAGTTGATTCTCCTTGAGGAAACAACTGGAAATAAAGTTCTTATCTCTGACAAGTCCAATACCTGTCTGGTTGAACTAACATAAAACTGAAGGCTGAAGCACTACTACTTAAAGACAACTGAATCCTAACTGGCTAAACTGCATACCTGTGTTACATGTGCACAAGCAACTTTTTTGATGTCTGTATGTGACTACGTTTTGGCTCTGACTCAAAAAATTGGACTGCTAACTGAGCTCAGGGCAGTTACAATTAGCCTCCATTAGCACTCAGTGCGTTTACATGCACAGCTTAGTCAGAGTACAGCCATAGTTCGACTATGCTGCTTAATCAGACAACTGCAGGTGTCCGAGTATACATGCCGGTGAGTAAATCGAATTACTGGCTGAAGCATGTCATAGCCCGGTACGCTAGGTGGTGCTGTACCCATTTCAACTAGCGGTAATAGAGAGCCACCTCCAACTGACCTCTTTACATCACCAGCTGCCTCAGCATTCAAGAAAGATGGCGTACGAAGAGCGAGGAGAAACTACATATTTATACATTTCGTATATGGTTTACATGATAATTTGTGTAATTAGATGCACTGTTCCGCTCTGTCTTGCGGTTATTTTGGAGGAAAGCCTCTGCCGCCGCCGCCGCCGCCATCACCATCCTTCTGCTTCCGGCTCACGGCCCTGGTAAAAAAATCTCAAGCCCGTGCAGAACGCAAAAATCTGATTCAATCTGATGGAGCGTATACATGCAAAAGTAATGCGACTATCAATCGAATACTCTAGGTGTATTAATCCGACTATGGTGGTCCTCTGTGTTCGTTCTGGCTCGGTACTGCCTCGTCATCGTTGGGCCTGATTCTGGCATATAGGTGATCAATAGAGCAAGAGGTGTGCTGACACATTCACAGGAACTTGAACTTATGGGAAGCCGTTTAGGCCATACCAGCATACTTCACTTGCACATATATGCATTTCTACATGTATATACACTACTGAGTTTATGCGTGTATGTGAAAGTGCTCAGTTTCAATATATATGTGTGTGCAAGTGTAGAATGTATATATGTGGAAGTAAAGTATGAAGTTGTGGCTGAAATGGCTTCCCATATTAGCTAGCTAAGCAGTACATCGAACGTGTCTAGTCTGCAGCCAGTGATAAACCCCTTGGAAACTGAAAATCAACTGAGAGGTTAAAAAACAAATCTGTGTTTGCGAGTTTGTCTGGTGATTCCAGGCTCCACCTTTAGGAAAGTATCAAAAGTAGAAGTACTCATTATGCAGTAAAATGTTTCGTATACATGAAAACTCTGTCAAACTGTTTCTCCATTCGGTCTGCAGTCACCCGCTTTTCTTTTCAGAGATCTGAAATATTGAATCAACTCCAGATTGATGTTTGGCATTTGTTTTGCCAAGTAAGAGTGTAGTCTTATAAACTTTGTGTAATGTGGATACCAGCATCATAACTGCACTTCAAACTCCATCTATTCAACTACTGTCTTTAGTTTGTATATTTCATGTCCTACACATATTGTCATCTGCATGTTTACCCTTACAAATATGTTATTAAGTAGCCAATGAGCTCTTCTAATCTTATCAGAACATTTCCTCTTTCTGTCTTTAACATTTAAAATCTGTCTCCCTCTGAACCATCTTTGCTCTCACTTCTGTCATTGTATTTGAGACCAGATAACATTGTGTGTTTGTAAGTTGGTTTTGCATGTTCATCTGTCTCTATTCTATTCAGTACCATTCATTAGTCATTATTGTACTTCAAGCCCCATGAATAACAGATGCAACAATGGCACCCATTGATTAAAAAGCATCATTACAACACAACATTACAGCATCACACTTTTTTACTTCTGCAACACACGATGCTCCACTCATTCAAAATATCGTGGTGCACTAAGTGAGGCAGGTATGTAGCACTGATCAAGGAGGACAGAGGTTAGGGATCTGCTGGGATATGGGGACATGTTGGAGGAAAGAAAGGCAATCTCTAGCCTGAAAGCAGCTGCACTTGTTAATAAAAAAATAGAACAACTGAGGACCCAGGGATGAATTGAGCCAGAAGGAGGCAGTAATGCAACTCAAAGAATGGCAACTGCCAAAAAACACCAAAGAAGAAGAAGAAAGAGTGACATATGACCAAATGTGTGCGTGTTCAGGTCAACACTGCCTGAGAAGGTATATGAATTAACCCTGCACATGAAACCGGACAGCTGGCCTTGTGTCAGGACTCATAACGCAAAGTGTGTTGCTGCTGTTTGGGTATTTAGTAAATGCCTCTGAGATTGTAAAAGGTTTAACACTGTTCTCAGCATTGAAAGAGCTGTACCTGCAGCTCTGCAGCAGAATCCAATGACATTAAAAACTGAAACAACAGAAGATATATCTGGTTTTATTAAAGCAAATGTCACCACAATTCATAACACAGAGCAGGAACTTGTTTGCAGTCAGATTGATTGTCAGGTCTCTAAATACACACACTGACACAGCATAAGTCGTTATGTGAATACTTTGTGCAAAATTAAAGATATTTTAACATTAGTAATGTTTGTAAAATGACCAGAGTTAAATTACATTTTTCATTCAGAAATCAAACTCTTCAATGTACGCGGTGTGTATGTGTGTGACTATATGATCTGGATCCCGATCACACTTCATACATATTGTATAGATACATAAAACAACATGTAGTAAATTTAGCAAAGCACAATTTTTTTAACATCGTTGAGACAGTAAGTCATTACAGTTTACTTCAAGATCATATCTCTCACAACAGTTATATAGTCAGTTACATATATAATGCAAAATAGTATCTTACCCCCAGTAATTTAGTTTGATTAGATGCCCTGTATATTCATTAACAACATATGTTTTATACTGTGGATTTGCACATGCTGACCACAGATGAATCAAGTTGGCTGTATAAAATGCATCACATGCAGATGTATGGTTATCAGTTAAAACCTGACTTTTGCCCACCACTGAGGATCTCACACCATCTGATACTCAAAGGGTCACACTATTTTCTACCTCTGCTGGAATCAAGTATGTGTATGGGACTCCCAGACTTCCATTTCTGGCTTTGACATTGGCTTCAAACTCTTCAAGCCTTTCTTGAAATTCCTTTATCAGCTTGCAGGGAGTCTCCTCAGTGAAATGATTCTTCGGGTAATGGCCGAGAGGCACCTGATGAGGTCATAGATTAAAAGAAGGTTGTTTTTTGTTTTTTTTTGCCAAATCATTTGAATGTTTATCAAAGAGACTATTGTGAACATAATGTACAGTTATTGAAAGTGAGTATTATGGCTGTGATGATATATAGATACATACTTAACTTAAATATGGGTATAATTTATGTCATTTTTAAGTCTTGGCACTTACAAAGTCAGTGGACTGCTTGCTGAGGAGCCACACGACGGCCATTCCATGAACTGTTGTGCTGACGTCAGGGAATGTGTCCAGCATCGTGGCCTCGTTTGTTGTCCCCTTTTTAGTTGGTGGAGGACACTGCAGAGAGGTGGGGGCGTTGGGCATCCAGCCATCAAAGTCATACTGCAGTGAAGGAAATGCATTTCTTCACATATGGATAGAAAGTGCCTGTTTAGCCATAGGTGAGAGGTTAATTCTGTCTGTTTTACGGTAGTCAGTCATGTGAAACATGAGGTTGCTGCAGTAGAAGGACAGTAACAGGACCAATCACGTTAGCTAGTTAGCAGCCTGTTAGCTAAGCTAGCACAATATCATACGGTCTCTCCGAAATCCAGGGGCAAAAGTTACATTTTTTGAACGTACTCAAGGCAAAGTCTTGTTGAAATTTTTTGGAAGGGAGGAGTTTCACAGGCACATCAGATATATGACTCACCTATGAAGCATTATGCTTTTATACCAAATGTAAACTAAGATAGTGACCTTAGGAAACATCATACCTGGGTATATTAGCATTTGTTGCATTTAGCTCAAAGCAGGACTGTGTCAAAGTACAGCCCCATTAACCGTGGCTGTAGACTTAGATTAACAAGATTCACCTGTCCAGAGCTGACGGCTGCATGCTGTGCTGAGCTGGTGAAGATCACCATGGTGACGAACTTGACCAACTCAGCCACAGAGGTGAAGCTCTGAGGAATTCCTGAGAATTAGACAGAATATTGTGTTTAGATAGCTACATTAAAATTTGATTTGCACTTGAATTTTGACAATAAAATGGTAAATTAATGTGCACATTTATCATCATTAGGACTTGTTTTTCAGTAAAGCCCACCTGTGCTTTTCTTGGAGAGGAATCCATGAACAAAAATGTCCGAAATCCACTTCTGCAGTTCAGAGTCTTGCTTGACCTCAGCATCATTCTTGTAGTAGTGGCCGAGCACTCCCTGCACAAACCTTTGAAAAATGTGGATAAATCCAGTAAAACACATTCCAAATTTACTTACACGTTTTTATACACACTGCAGTAGTTTTTCTAATGCTAGCAGACCAAAGAGATCAAATTATGTCATTGGAACAAGTTTCCACAGGCCGTTTATTCACATAAACTTACATCATCAGTATCAGCATCAATCAGAATCAGAATACGTTATTAATCCCCAGGGGGGAAATTGTTTTTGTTCCAATACTCTGTGCAAAGTAGTAATCGAAATACAGCATGAATGGAAACAAGAAATAAAGATAAGGATATAAATAAAATACTAAAATAGACAATAAAATAAAATAGAATGAAAATATTAAAGTAGACGATGTGTTCATTACAATGTGACAATATGTGATGAACAATGTGTTCACCTCATGTGTTCATCACCTGATGTACTAATCACAGTTTGGTCATTGTGTCAAATTGACTTCACAGTCTGGCTCTCCTGCTGGCTTGTGTAAACAGCATTTTAAATAAATGTTGCCAGCCTTTTTAGCTTGTTTGTTGCTATTTGGCCCCTGACAAACCCTACCAATGTCTTAGTCTTTGTACTGTAAAACAGTATAAAGACTTTCAGTGACTTCATGTTACTAAAAACTAAGATAATAATGCATACAGTACCTGCTGATGATATCCCAAAGCCTGAGTCCATCATCCCTGTAGTGGAAGTTTGGCACATCCTCCAGTCCACGCTCAGCAATGTCATCTGGTATACAGAGGGAGCTGTAGGTCATGGAGGACATGGATCTCCTCAGGATTGTGATCATACCCTCTCCACCAGATGCTGCATACTAGGGATCATTCACATATGTGAGGAAAACAGTCAGAGAGGAATACTGTAGATTATATGGTTCTACTGCGCATGTTGGTCTTTTCATACCTTTGTGAAAACTCCAGTCTTAGATATCAGAAGCAGTCGAGCCAGGATGTTGATCTGCAGAGTGTAGCGGGTGTGATGTATGAGGAGCTGAGGGAGAGAAGGGACTTTGTTATTAACACTATTATTTGTCACCCAAGTCAGAAAGTTAAAAAACAAAAATCAGCAGTTTAGACAGAGTTAAACTACAGTGAGTTCAGAATTCTCCCTCACAGTTACCTTGTACAAAGGATGCACCATGGGCACGTTGCGCAGTAGTGACACTGTGAACACTTCAGCCAGCAGGTGAGTGCGCAGCAGGTGAACGTTGAGTTCATGTATGTTAAAATCTGCGCTTCTCACGAAGATCTTGGCCATCAACCAGTCGTACTCAGAATCAGTAGGAAAGAAGATGGGATTGTCGTCTGCTGGAGTCTGCTTCAGCTGCAGGAGAAGGAAGGAGGATGAGGTCATCAAATTAATTTGGTCCTTTACCATCACTGGTCTGTATGGTTGACTTTTAAATATAGTTTTGTTCTGCTTGCCAGTTTGTTTTTTGCAGCATGGTATTCTGTTGATCCCTTTAGGGGATATTCATTATTCATTTAATGCTTGTGTGACATGAAAATATAACTGACTTGACTTGTGCCCTTGTCAGCCTGTCAAACTTGAATATGGCAAATGGTGATTTTATTTTTAAATTAAACTTCCTTTCCTAGTAGAAAGAACTGAGAGACAAAGTCAGTAAATAGCAAATGAACCTGGGCCCACCTGTGCACCCCTGGGCATGTTGGTCTTAAAATCAGGTGTGATCAGACACACTGGTGGCTCACTGCTATCTTCAGACAGCATAGAACAACAGTGCTGTAGACCAACAAAGCTAGTCTAAAGTCAAAGGTGCAGTGTTTGCCTTCTATTTGATAAGTGCTTTATTCAGACGGTAAGATGATCCTACACAGGCAGGTTTAAAACACTCTTAGTTTATCATTAGAGAGGCTATGTTCAATCATTTTAAATGTTTCCATGAATGTGGTAATGTCACTGTCACAAATGCTGTGGCACATTTAAGCGGCAAAACTATTAGTTATTAATTTGACAGGAAACAGAATTAGAGTTTTAGCTTTGACGGAGCTCTGGAGGACAGCTGCTTCACTAGGCTGAATAAATGGAAAGCCTCTTAAGCAAAACGTAGTACACTTGAAGTTCATTTTATTAAGTATGTTCGAGTATAAGTATAGCAAGTATACTATGGACCATGTACTTGTAGAGTACTAGAAAGTTTACAAATGTAATTCTTATTCTGACTAAATTGGAAGACTTTAAGTTTATAAAAGTACTTTAAGTATACTTTATAAGGTCATTTTAAGTTTACAGATGTACACTTTCAAGTACTCAACAAGTACACTGATCTGTATGTTACTAGTATACTAATTATATTCTTCCAGTCCACATTTTATTAAGATGTGACTCAAAATAAATGTGTGTAGTGAACAACATTTTTATTCTGTTAAATTAAGTATAAACACAATTGTGGGAACTTGTAATCTAGCAAGTTCTAGCCAGAAAATCACCATTTATCAACATCCACACCCACAGTGTCACAGACGGGAAGTCTCTCCCGGAAAACACCCCTTCACTCACGGTGCCAACATATTTGTCATTTTTGTTAACACAATATAACCCACAACCGTCTTACAGATCATCTTATTCACAACCACATTCGCGAACCATAATTACACCAACAACAACAGAATACCCAACAGTATTTGCGCCACAGTCCACTAGGGGTGTTACAGTATACTAAAGTACAAGTATAAGCTTTAGTATTAAAGTATAAGTGTAAGTCTAAGTATTAATGTAGTTAGTCTTAGACTATTCTTTATACTTTTCAGTATAAGCCAAGTATACTTCACTATACTTTTCTTAAGTATATAGAATATAGTATATAAAAAGTACACTTAAAGTATACTGCCTCAGTTTTAGTATAAAATAAGTATACTTGTAGTACACTTGAATAAACTACTTTTTGCTAAGGGTGGTGCTGTGCACCTTCCTTTGTGCCCATGTGATCTGCTATTTAACTAGCAAAACGGATACAGTCTAAGTAAATGCTTTCAGGTGGATACTTCATGCTACAGGGGAACATATGTGTTACAGTTTCTAGCTTGCCGCTTTATTATTGCCTGTATTTGACTCGCCATCTTACCTGAATAGCAACTGGCATCAGCTGATCTTGAGGTGTTTTGTGCAAGAGGACCAGGGGAGCCATCAAGTACTGCTTCTTCCTATTGATGACATTTTGTTTCACTCCATCCAAAATTTTGTAGTCAGCCAGGAATATGTTGCCTTTCTGTTGGATATTTAGGGAGGATGAAAAATGACTTGCACTAACAAAGATTTCTCAAGGTCAAGGCATCAAGGTCAAGGCAATCACCTTCATTTCTTCTTCCAATCTAGACTGACCATGGAGGAAGACCATGTCATCAGTAACAGGAAAGTTACTGGGCAGGGCCGTACAGCGTCTGATCAACATGGGGTTGATGCCATTTAGATATTGGTAGCCAAAAAACACATCCTCCTTCCAATGTTCCTGAACATAGTCTAGAAAAAGAGGGAGTTGACATCACAAGTTTCAAAATTGTTTCAGCGCTTTTATTAGTCTAAGTGTGCACTGCATGTGAAACAGAGAAATGGGAGAACAATTTGTTTCATATAAATCAGAGTGACAGACATGATTGGACACTGTTTCTAGTTGTTTCAATCATTTGTTAGTCAGAGTCTTGATTATATGCAATTAAATGCAGTTACCATGAAGACCTAGACCTATAAGACAGAGATACACACTCATTTCCTTTTGAATGTTTCTATTAGTGAGTCAAGTACAAAAGCCAATAGATTATCAAGCATTGAGTCAAAATTTATAACTTATCAGGAGTAGCATAATAAAATACAGTTGACTATCTGAGTAAATACAGTTGAATGTGTACTACTATGCAAACAGTATCAAATATTCCCTTAAACTACTATGATAGTTCAGTACCTGCCATGTGAGTTTTATGCCAGAATGCCCGAT
Source organism: Acanthopagrus latus (assembly GCF_904848185.1). NCBI lineage: Eukaryota > Metazoa > Chordata > Actinopteri > Spariformes > Sparidae > Acanthopagrus > Acanthopagrus latus. The sequence continues at coordinate 12,577,683 of NC_051039.1, forward strand.
TAAGATGATGCATATCCTTCCACTTCTTCTTGCAGTTAGCCAACACTTCCAGTTTCAGCTCAATCATCCTGGTATATGAAAAAAAAGAGATTAATTGTTAGAAATGTTGTTTTATAACCAGGTCTTGAGAACCTAAACCTGAAATATCGACAGAATTTGAGGAATTCACCCTGTGATTGCTGTGAAGGCAAACTGTATAGTCTTGGTGAAGGAGAAGCGGACCTCAGGAGGCAGAGAACAAGGGTTTTTTGCCTTTATGCAGTGTGGTATTCCCTCTTTATACACTTCCCAGCTGGGAAAAATAGAGCAGAGAAGCGAGGACAGTCTCTCATATATATATATATATATATATATATATATATATATATATATATATATATATATATATATATATATATATATATATATATATATATATATATATATATACATATACATATATATATATATATACATATATACATATATATATATATATATATACATATATACATATATATATATATAAATATACATATATACATATATATATATATATATATATATATAATATAAGGGTGCATTAATCTGAGCTCTCACCGATACTCTTCCTTTCTCCGCTTCAGCTCTTTATCCCGACTGTACCTGCCAAGACGATGGTTGTCTTCAAAGACTCTCAGAGCTTAAAGAAAGATCCACAAGAAACTTTAAACTTGAGGGAATATACAGTATGTTGGCGTGAATTTACTCCTTATGCATCTCTGTATAATCTAGCATTTAGAACTTGTCTTTCTTGAATGTCTCATTACAGTGAACAGCATATAGGATAACAGGATGTCAGATAGGAAAATTCCCACAAACCTGTTCCCTCTCTGAAGCGGTGCACCTTGCTGTCAGTGATCCAGCGGTAGATAGGGACTGTGTACGTGACTTCTTCAGGGGATTTTATCTCCACCTTGTCAGGGAACCAGTCTTCTTCAGGGAACAGTGAGAAGCGCTGTTTGTCTAGCTCTATTAGCAGCAGCTTTCCAATGGAGACCGGGCAGGGCACGGTAAAACTAGACACCTGGAATATAGAAAGGTTGATTTGATAACCAAGAATGGAGTAGTAACAAAACAATGACTGACATACAGTTACTGAAAGTAGAAGGGTGGTTAATGCTGCAGATATGAGTCTCAGATAAAGAAGCTTGTTGTACATTTAGAGGAGGATATTTCAGACTTACTGCTCCTCTGGCGAAGGCTGAAGATCCTTTGTAGTCTCTGAGCTGAGTGCGGCAGCTCTCTCCATCTGTACCCATCAGCTTAATGTAGACATCATTATAAGTCGTGGCATGGTCGAGACTGCCAGTGAATACGGTCACTTCATAATTCACCATTTTCATTCTGGAAAGCAGAAGAATCCTGATGGGGAGAGATTAATTAAAAACAATCTCTCCACCAATTAGGTGAAAACTGGGGTTGGTAAATTGGAAAAACCATCTAGCCCAATTATCCAGCCAGTGAACCCTGCCCCCTGCACTAGTGGTGGGGGGATTTATCCAAATATCGATACAAACATTGGTATTGATATAGATATTGACACTGCTGTGGTTTCATCAAAGAGGCGACCTGGCTGTTTGTGTCTGGTGTGTAAGTTCTGCTGCGCATGTAATAATGTGGAGCAGAAACACTTTGCTCCTCCTCTTCCTTCCTGTGTTTTGGTGTTCTACCATCACAGGATTCCTCGGTGCAGCACAAACAGACGAGCAAGCAGGCTCAGCCAGCAGCACAATGTCAAGAAAAGATTAGTATGCACAGACACCCACCCACCCACACACACACACGCACGAACAGCTGCACACACACCCACACACACACACACACGAAAAGCTGCACACACACACACACACACACACACACACACACACACACACCACATACACTCCTGCCAGACACCAGACACCATACATAGTCCTGAAATGATTCTACAACATGTTAAAGTTTGGCTTGCTGCATAATGTTTGCCATAAATTCATGTAAAAGGGAAGGTATTATAATCGTTGATAAAATCATTCAAGTGAGACATTGGGAGAGGAAGTGAGAAAGGGAGTGGTGCAGTGTGCCTGTGTAAATCAAGGAACTGCACTTGCAGTGTTTTACTCTGTCTCTAATGATCAGAATGAGAGTTAAATACTGGCGTTGCAAAGTAGAACAATGTGTAATGTGTGATTATGTTTGAAATCAATGTATTAGAAGTTAGTAATGTAATGAAGGTGAGTGTGTTTGAAATCAATGTATTAGAAGGTGGCAATATAATCCCAGAGGAAACGAAAATTGGAAAAGAGATCTCAGTAGTGTCTCATCCAGTTCTCCTAAACAACTATGAGATCTATGTGAGACCAAAGAGAGGCTGTGACTGATTTCTCCTGTTTATCAATTGTTCCTCCTGAGAAACAGGTGCAGAAAATCTCAACTTGGGCTCCCTGTAAGTTTCAAAGGAGATCTCATCAAGCTCCCAATGAAGTTTCAGAATGTCTCCCCAGTACTGGAAAGGAGCAAGGTTTAAGTGGTAAAGTCTCAAGTCTCACCTATTGCTCCTAAGGAATTTTAGGAGAAACAAATGAGAAATGTTTGAGACCAACAAAAGACTACAACGAGACTGAAATGAGAACTCTCATTGAGCTCCTTTAGTAAAATTTTCCTCTGGGCTTGGGTGTGTTGTTCTGACAGCTAAACAGATCACTTGTCAAACAAAAGAGAAATGTTCAACACTTCAATCCACAAAGCAATTTGGCTATTAATAATAATTAAAGATTATCAGGAATAATTATCAATTAGGATAAATAATAAGATCCGATTTACAATAGATCATCCTGGGGCACCATCCCTGAAGAAGTCTCAGAAAAGGTACTAAACTGTTTGTAACTCTGATCTCCATCCACTGGCTGATCACCCCTCGATTAAGATTTCGTAATACCTTAACATGCACTGGTCACAGTCTGTGCCCATGCCCAACGCATGATCAGGATCTGACACATCCTCTAGGCCTCATGTTGATCTGACCAGTTCTTTAACCTGTTCTTTTAATTTCCTCATGACCTCAGCTCAACACCTTATTACTGATTATCATTAGCTTTCCAAACTTTGATACATTGCTTTTAATCACATTGTACACTTTTTCACCGCATACACGGCCAAGTTCAACAGTTTGACCTGTTCCACTTTGCCAGGTCACTCATAGTGTGATCAGTGCAAGTGAGTACATCCCCTAACCACAGACTCTGCTTCTTCTTTTTCCTTAACAACCACCTTTGCCCTACTTTGCTTTATCTTAATGTCTTTAATATTCCCTTCATTCCCAGAGGAAAATTTTACTGCTCAAAGCTTGCTCCTTTATGGCTATGGAGCTTCGGAAGAGTGATGAGGAGGAACAGCCCTTCTCATTATACAGTGTCCAGGGTGAGGATGAAGAGGCGGGGGTGCTACCCTACAAGGTATGCATGACTCTGAATGGAGAAACAGTGACATTTGAAGTGAATACTGGATGTGGATTTACCATACTGAATATGGAAACATTCAAAGAGAAAGTGAAAAATGCCCCTCCATTGAAGAAAACTTGCTTGAAGTTGAGAACATTTACAAAACAAAAGATAAAGGTAATGGGGAAAACATATGTAAAAGTGAACTACAAACAGCAAGAAAATATATTGCCCAACATAGTAGTTAAAGGTACAGGTCCAAACCTACTGGGAAGATGGTGGATGAAGCATATTAAACTGGACTGGGCAGAAATCAAGCACCTCGCACACCATCCACAGTCCCTGACACTAGAGCCAGTATACACTGCAAACCACTCACAGCCCCTGACGCTAGAGTACATGCTACAAAAACATAAGGGAGTCTTTAAAGAGGAGCTGGGGACTTTAAAAGGGTTCCAAGCTACTATTCATGTACCCGATAATGCTGCTCCTCGCTTTTATAGACCCAGATCTGTTCCCTATGCTATGAAGCCTAAAGTTGATGCTGAGATTGACAGATTGCTAAAAGAGAACACCATTACTGTGAAGTATTCTGGCTGGGCAGCTCCCGTAGTTCCTTTGCGCAAACCTGATGGTAACTGTAGATTGTGTGGAGATTATAAATTCACTGTCAATAGAGTCTCCACCTTGGAACAGTACCCCATACCCAAGGTGGAGGATTAGATGGCAGTGTTATCTGGTGGAAAACAGTTCACAAAACTGGATGCATGCATATAAGCAGATCCAAATGGATGATCAATCCAAGAAGTACTTAACTGTAAATACTCACCATTACCGGAGCAACCAGAGAAATGCACCTCAGAACCCTGGATGAGGTGCTGACCAGGTTAGAAGATGCTGGTCTCAGATTAAAGAGAAGTAAATGCATGTTGCTGGCTGATGAAGTTGGAGTATTGGAGTATTTGGGACATAACTTGGATGCTAAATGAGTGCACACTGTGCAAGGTAAAAGCTGTTGTTGATGCTCCCACCCCAACTTCAGTGACAGAGCTCAAAGCCTATCTGGGCTTGTTGAATTATTACAACCTCTTCCTTCCCAATCTCTCCACATTGCTAACCCCTTTACATCATTTGCTGAGGAAAGATGTGGAGTGGAGCTGGGGGGTCCATCAAGCAGAAGCGTTCAGGAGGTCCAAAGCCTTACTGAAGTCAGGTGATGTCTTGGTGCATTATTCTGGAGAGAGGCCTTTAATATTAGCGTGCGATGCCTCACCCTATGGCGTCAGGGCAGTGTTGTCCCACAGAATGGAAGATGGAACAGAAAAAGCAATTGGTTTTGTATCTCGCACTTTGGCACCAGCAGAGAAGAAATACTCCCAACTGGATAAAGGTTTGGCTGTGATATTTGGAATTAAAAGGTTCCACAATTACCTCTATGGCTGAAAATTCACAATTGTAACTGACCATAAGCCCCTGATTTCCCTGTTCAATGAAACTAAACCTGTTCCTCAGATGGTGTCTCCACGTGTTCAGCTTTGGTCTGTATGGCTCAGACCTTATGATTATCATGCTGTACAGTATACCGCCCTGGAAGGCAGCATATCAATGCAGATGCCCTCAGTAGACTTCCCCTGCCAGAAACATTCCCTGCTGAGGAAGAGGAGGATCTAGTGCTGATGCTGGATGGAATGGATGATGCACCAGTGACCACAGAACAAGTAAAACATTGGACCGCTAAAGATGTGACATTGTCACATGTGTGTGAATATGTGCTAAAAGGATGGCCTTCCATAGTGGAGCCTAAATTCATGCCATATTTCACTCGCTGCTTAGAGCTTAGTGTACGAGATGGATGTGTTCTGTGGGGTGCTCGAGTTATTATTCCTCAGAAAGGACGTACAACACTGTTAAAGTTGCTACATTAGTCCCACCCAGGAATGTCTCAGATGGACTGGCCCGGTTGTATGTCTGGTGGCCACAGATGGATCAAGAGGTTGAGAGGGAAGTAAATCAGTGTGATGCATGTCAACAGAATAGCATGTCTCCTTCTACAGCACCCTTACATCCCTGGGAATGGCCAGGGAAGCCCTGAACTCAACTACATGTGGATTATGTAGGTCTGTTTTTGGGCAAGATGTTTCTGGTGCTGGTTGATTCCCATTCTAAATGGATGGATGTATATCCCGTGACTACAGCGACCTCTCATGGCACAATTGAAAAGCTCGGACAAAGGTTCAGTGTCCATGGATTGCTGCAGATGTTGGTGAGTGATAATGCTACATGCTTTACAAGTGCTGAGTTTGCTGAGTTCTTGTCTAAAAATGGAATAAAGTATGTGACTTCAGCCCAGTAGATCCCAGTATACCTCAGGCTGTGAGCATCCCATCTCCTGTGATGCCAAAACAAGTGCAGTCCCCTGAGGTCCAGGCCTCTGACTCTATACCCCATGTGAAAGACTCTGAGAGTGGCCCACCGATGCTGGGGAGTGAGTCCCCGCTGGTATTGGAGGAACAGTTAACACCACCCTTAAGGCACTAGAGAGAGGGGCCCTCCTGATTATTATAGGCCTTAATTAAACAGAAAAGATAAATAACAACAAAGGATACTGATTTATCAGCTCTGCAGAGAATACTACTGTTTAAATTTAATTGTTAAACAATATTTTTATTCTAAGTAGTCAGATGCCAATTTATGTGTATGGCATTTATAGTTCGGTTAACATTTGAATTTAAGTTAAAATTTGAGAGTTAAATTGAAGAGCGTTCAACTTATTAATGTAAGTAAAATGTGTCTCCTGTCTAATGTTGATTAACTGTCTTGTTTTCTTTTGCAGTGAGTGTTGTCTGCAGACCTAAGAAGGGAGGGATGTAGTATCCTGAGACTTCTTATAGTATCTAGAGGGAGCTCTAGGCTCCAGGTGTGGTTACCTGGCAGGAAGTCTATATATATAGAAGAAGCATGTCTAGTGACTCTCTCTGTGTGCTGCCTACTATGTGCCAGTAAAAGCCAAGCAACCTATTTTTTGGTGTCCTGCATCCTCTTTGAGTTTTCTGGAGTCACAATGTTATAGTTAATGTCTGAAATCATCTCCTAAAGTGTCTCTCTTACCTATTCCTTTTATGAACAGCACTTTTGAGTAACTGATTCACTACTGACACCTGTTTTTATAGGCAAAGATTTATGAGAGTGTCCAGTCATACCAGGAACTCTGGTTAAGGAATGTTCTGTGATGAAATACTCTATTGCTTTTACTGTGCTTCTTAGGAAGGTGCTGCCAGGCATCCGGAAATATCAACTAAAATTGTATCTTCTAGCCACCAGGGGAAACCCCCTTATAGACTAACAAGGAAGACTTCAAACATTCAAAATATGCATTTAGATTATACTTCCTTCATAAAATCACAGAGTAACCCAGCGTGGGACAGGCCCACTGCACACTGTGTTTCTGTTATAAGAAATGGTTTGTACAGGAGGTTTATCACAATTAAAAAAGATTGTTTAATAAAATCTGACTGATCAACAACAACCAACCAACAACATGACAAAGTACTCAGAACTCCTTCCATGTTACTTCCTGCTACAAAGGGTGTCTTTTCCATTATTACACACACACACACACACACACACACACACACACAGACACACGTCGACTTTACCAGTCGACGCTATGGTGGTTGGTAAAAAAAGTAATTATTGTGCTATTATATGTATTTGTATAAAAGTACAGATATATACTGCAGTCAAAGAATGCTTATACTGGCTTCCACAATGTGTACCTAAGACCCTTCTCACACTGCTTCCTGTCCCACCTACCAGCACATTTTTTCAGACAAAGATAAAATCCAAAAGCAACCTCCATAAATTTAGAGACAGAGTAAGATATTTTGAGACCTTTCATACATGGGCCAGTGCTTGGACCTTTTTCAGTTCACCTGTGAGACTGAACAGAGACACTCAGAGAGATGTCTCGTCATACGCAGCACATTTTAGAATGTCCTTATGAAGTTTTATTATTTGCCCTTTAAGTGGAGGCAACTGAAGTCAAAACAACACTCTGAGTTCACTCATAGCTCAGAGAAAAGACAATAAAGATTAAAAGTCCTCCTGAAGTTGATTCTCCTTGAGGAAACAACTGGAACTAAAGTTCTTATATTTGACATATCCAATATCTGTCTGGTTGAACTAACATAAACTGAAAGCTGGAGCAGGTTGAGGGAGTAAATTCTACAAGAAGAACGTTGAACATTAGCTAGCTATAATACATATCTGAGTAACATGAGCAAAAACAACTTTTTTTTCATGACTTTGTTGGACATAATCCAGGGACATTCAAACAATTTTCTAAACAAAGTTAGGCAATGTATGTATCTGACCATGATTTGGCTATGACTAAATTGGACTGCCATCTCAGCTCAGGGCAGTTACATTTAGCATCTGTTAGCTCTGGCTTTAACCACAAAGCAACCATTATCTGTCTACCAGGAAACTCCATAAATCACTCAATCAGCACTGTAAATAGCCTTTGTGGTCGTTCTGGCTCGGTACTGCCTCGTCATTGTTACTGATATACTGGCATATAGATGATCAATAGAGCAAGACGTGTGCTGACACATTCACAGGAACTTGAATTTATGGGAAGCCGTTTAGGCCATAGCAACATAGTTCACTTGTATGTATGTGCAAGTGAAGTATGAAGTTATGGCCTAAATGGCTTCCCATATAAGCAGTACATCACATTTGTCTGGTCTGCAGCCAGTGATAAACCCCTTGGAAACTGAAAATCAGCTGAGAGGTTAAAAAACAAATCTGTGTTTGCGAGTTTGTCTGGTGATTCCAGGCTACACCTTTATGGAAGTATCAAAAGTAGAAGTACTCATTATGCAGTAAAATGTTTCGTACTCTGTCAAACTGTTTCTCCATTCGGTCTGCAGTCACCCACTTTTCTTTTCAGAGATCCGGGCTGTTGAATCAACTCCAGATTGATGTTTAGCATTTGTTTTGCCAAGTAAGAGTGTAGTCTTATAGACTTTGTGTAATGTGGATACCAGCATCATAATTGCACTTCAAACTCCATCTATGCAACTACTGTCTTTAGTTTGTATATTTCATGTCCTACACATATTGTCATCTGCATGTTTACCCTTACAAATATGTTATTAAGTAGCCAATGAGCTCTTCTAATCTTATCAGAACATTTCCTCTTTCTGTCTTTAACATTTAAAATCTGTCTCCGTCTGATCCATCTTTGTTCTCACTTCTGTCATTGTATTTGAGACCAGATAACATTGTGTGTTTGTAAGTTGGTTTTGCATGTTCATCTGTCTCTATTCTATTCAGTACCATTCATTAGTCATTATTGTACTTCAAGCCCCATGAATAAAAGATGTGACAATGGCATCCACTGATCAAAAAGCATCACTACAACACAACATTACAGCATCACACTTTTTGACATATGACATAGTGACATATGACCAAATATATATATATATGGTTTTATTAAAGCAAATGCCACCACAAGTCATAACACAGAGCAGGAACTTGTTTGCAGTCAGATTGATTGTCAGGTCTCTAAATACACACACTGACACAGTGTAAAATGACCAGAGTTGAATTACATTTTTCATTCAGAAATCAAACTCTTCAATGTACGCTGTGTGTGTATGTGTGTGTCTATATGATCTGGATCCCGATCACACTTCATACATATTGTATAGATACATAAAACAACATATAATAAATTTAGCAAAGGACAATTTTTTTAACATCGTTGAGACAGTAAGTCATTACAGTTTACTTCAAGATCATATCTCTCACAACAGTTATATAGTCAGTTACATATATAATGCAAAATAGTATCTTACCCCCAGTAATTTAGTTTGATTAGATGTCCTGTATATTCATTAACAACATATGTTTTATACTGTGGATTTGCACATGCTGACCACAGATGAATCAAGTTGGCTGTATAAAATGCATCACATGCAGATGTATGGTTATCAGTTAAAACCTGACTTTTGCCCACCACTGAGGATCTCACACCATCTGATACTCAAAGGGTCACACTATTTTCTACCTCTGCTGGAATCAAGTATGTGTATGGGACTCCCAGACTTCCATTTCTGGCTTTGACATTGGCTTCAAACTCTTCAAGCCTTTCTTGAAATTCCTTTATCAGCTTGCAGGGAGTCTCCTCAGTGAAATGATTCTTCGGGTAATGGCCGAGAGGCACCTGATGAGGTCATAGATTAAAAGAAGGTTTTTTTTTGTTTTTTTTGCCAAATCATTTTAATGTTTATCAAAGAGACTATTGTGAACATAATGTACAGTTATTGAAAGTGAGTATTATGGCTGTGATGATATATAGATACATACTTAACTTAAATATGGGTATAATTTATGTCATTTTTAAGTCTTGGCACTTACAAAGTCAGTGGACTGCTTGCTGAGGAGCCACACGACGGCCATTCCATGAACTGTTGTGCTGACGTCAGGGAATGTGTCCAGCATCGTGGCCTCGTTTGTTGTCCCCTTTTTAGTTGGTGGAGGACACTGCAGAGAGGTGGGGGCGTTGGGCATCCAGCCATCAAAGTCATACTGCAATGAAGAAAATGCATCTTCACATATGGATAGAAAGTGCCTGTTTAGCCATAGGTGAGAGGTTAATTCTGTCTGTTTTACGGTAGTCAGTCATGTGAAACATGAGGTTGCTGCAGTAGAAGGACAGGAACAGGACCAATCATGTTAGCTAGTTAGCAGCCTGTTAGCTAAGCTAGCACAATGTCATATGGTCTCTCTGAAATCCAGGGGCAAAAGTTACATTTTTTGAACGTACTCAAGGCAAATTCTTGTTGAAATTTTATGGAAGGGAGGAGTTTCACAGGCACATCAGATATATGACTCACCTATGAAGCCTTATGCTTTTATACCCAATGTAAACTAAGATAGTGACCTTAGGAAACAACATACCTGGGTATATTAGCATATCTTGCATTTAGCTCAAAGCAGGACTGTGTCAAAGTACAGCCCCATTAAACGTGGCTGTAGACTTAGATTAACAAGATTCACCTGTCCAGAGTTGACAGCTGCATGCTGTGCTGAGCAGGTGAAGATCACCATGGTGACAAACTTGACCAACTCAGCCACAGAGGTGAAGCTCTGAGGAATTCCTGAGAATGAGACAGAATATTAAGTTTAGATAAAATTTGATTTGCACTTGAATTTTGACAATAAAATGGTCCATTAATGTGCACATTTATCACCATTAGGATTCGTTTTTCAGTGAAGCCCACCTGTGCTTTCCTTGGAGAGGAATCCATGAACAAAAATGTCTGAAATCCACTTCTGCAATTCAGAGTCTTGCTTGACCTCAGCATCATTCTTGTAGTAGTAGCCGAGCACTCCCTGCACAAACCTTTGAAAAATGTGGATAAATCCAGTAAAACACATTCCAAATTGACTTACATGTTTTTGTACACACTGCAGTAGTTTTTCTAATGCTAGCAGAACAAATAGATAAAATTATGTCAGTGAATCAAGTTTCCAAAGGAGATATGATGCTCAAAAATGTTATCATCCCTTTAACAGCCGTTTCTCCACATAAGCTTACATTATGTGTGTTCATCATGTCATGTACTACACACAGTTTCGTCATTGTGTCAAATTGACTTTACAATCTCCTGCTGGCTTGTGGAAACAGCAGTTTAAATAGATATTACCAGCCTTTTTAACTGTTTTGTTGTAATTTCATGACAAACCCTATCACTGTCTTAGCAGTATAAAAACTTTTAGTGACTTCATGTAACTAAGACCTAGGATCATAATGCATACAGTACCTGTTGATGATATCCCAAAGCCTGAGTCCATCATCCCTGTAGTGGAAGTTTGGCACATCCTCCAGTCCACGCTCAGCAATGTCATCTGGTATACAGAGGGAGCTGTAGGTCATGGAGGACATGGATCTCCTCAGGATTGTGATCATACCCTCTCCACCAGATGCTGCATACTAGGGATCATTCACATATGTGAGGAAAGCAGATGAATACTGTAGATGATATGGTTCTACTGGGCATGTTGGTTTTTTCATACCTTTGTGAAAACTCCAGTCTCAGATATCAGAAGCAGTCGAGCCAGGATGTTGATCTGCAGAGTGTAGCGAGTGTGAGATATGAGGAGCTGAGGGAGAGAAGGGACTTTGTTATTAACACTATTATTTGTCAACAGTCAGAAATCTTGATTAGTCAGTGTGAAATACTTCATTTAATATATTCAAACTAAAATCTTTTTGGTTTAACAACTTTGCAAGATACAAAAATCAGCAGGTTAAATAGACCAAAACTACAAGTACAGAATTCTCTCTCACAGTTACCTTGTACAGAGGATGCACCATGGGTAAGTTGCGCAGCAGTGACACTGTGAACACTTCAGCCAGCAGGTGAGTGCGCAGCAGGTGAACGTTGAGTTCATGTATGTTAAAATCTGCGCTTCTCACAAAGATCTTGGCCATCAACCAGTCGTACTCAGAATCAGTAGGAAAGAAGATGGGGTTGTCGTCTGCTGGAGTCTGCTTCAGCTGCAGGAGAAGGAAGGAGGATGAGGTCATCAAATTAATTTGGTCCTTTACCATCACTGGTCTGTATGTTTGAATTAAATACAGATTTGCTCTGTTTGCCAGTTTGATTTTATTTTAAAATTAAACTTCCTTTCCTAGCAGAAAGAACTATCATACATGTGACACAAAGCAGCCCACAGCGCAGCACTAGATTCAGGCAAAGGCAGTAAATAGCAAATGAAATGAAAAAAATGAAAGCATGTTGGTCTTAAAATTAGGTGTGATCAGGCACACTGGTGGCTCACTGCTATCTTCAGACAGCAGAGAACATCTGTGCTGTAGACCAACAAAGCTAGTCTAAAGTCAAAGGCACAGTATTTGCCTTCTACTTGAAGAGCGTGTGATTCAGACAGTAATATGATCCTACACAGGCTGAGGGAGAGGCTGCTTTCATTGATTTCCATGAATGTAGTAATATCACTGTCACTAATGCTGTGGAGGACAGCTGCTTCACTAGTCTGAATACATGTACAGCCTCTTTGTGCTGTGTCTGAGCGCCATGCGCTTTAGACCAAGCACATAGATCGTTTTAACAGCGCCCACTGATACAGAGTCTTGCTTCAAAACTTTTAGCAAAGTGGATGCTTCCTGTTACTTGGGAACATATGTTACAGTTTGGATCAAATCAAGCTTCTAGCTTGCAGCTTTATTATTGCCTGTATTTGACTCGTCATTTTACCTGAATAGCAAGTGGCATCAGCTGATCTTGAGGTGTTTTGTGCAAGAGGACCAGGGGAGCCATCAAGTACTGCTTCTTCTTATTGATGACATTTGGTTTCACTCCGTCCAAAAGTTTGTAGTCAACCAGGAATATGTTGCCATTCTGTTGGATATTTAGGAAGGATGAGAAATGACTTGCACTCACAAACATCATTCTAATAATGATTTCTCATGATCAAGGCAATCACCTTCATTTCTTCTTCCAAACTAGACTGACCATGAGGAAAGACCATGTCATCAGTAACAGGAAAGTTACTGGGCAGGGCCGTACAGCATCTGATCAACATGGGGTTGATGCCATTTAGATACTGGTAGCCAAAAAACACATCTTCCTTCCAGTGTTTCTGAACATAGTCTGGAAAAAGAGGAAATTAAACCCACTGAGTTATTAGTCTAAGTGTGCACTGCATGTGAAACAGAAAAATGGATTCAGTCAAAATTCATGTCCCCGGCTGAGCGCCACCATGTTGGAGTTTACCCTGGTGGACAAGCGGGTCGTCTCCCTACGCCTAAGTGCTGGGGGGAAAACTCTGACTGTTGTTTGTGCATATGCACCAAACGGCAGTTCAGAGTATGCAGCATTCTTGGAGATCCTGGGGCGAACAGGGACGAAAAGAAAAAAAAGGGCACATATTGCACGTTCTCGCTACTGAAGAGGGCACTAAGTTCTGCATATCCTCAAGGGAACTTTAGATATGTATGTTATACAAATGGTACATTATATAGCCTTAAAACAGACAAACTAGACACCAAGAGGGCACCCAAGAGGGCACCCATGAGAGCAGTATTTTGCCAAACAGGAGGGCACTTAAGCATGCCTTTTTGCCTCCTAAGAGGGCACTTTAGTGCACGTTTTTGCCACCCAAGAGGACAGTTTATCATGTTTTAACCAGCCAAGGGGGCAGTTTAGTGTGTTTTACTAACTAAGAGGGCAATTTAGCACATGTTTTGGCTCCCAAGAGGACACTTTAGCATGCCTTTTTCAACAGTTGGGCCAGCAGGGATGAGGATCAGCACCTCTAAATCTGAGGCCATGGTTCTCAGTAGGAAACCAGTGGATTGCCTACTCCGGGTGGGGAATGATTCCTTCCCTAAGTGAAGCAGTTTGAGTACCTCAGAGTTTTGTTCACGACGATGGGGCCGTGAGATCGACCTGAGAGTCTGAGCAGTGGGTGCGGTGTTGCATGCGCTTCACCGCACAAAGTGACGAAAAGGGAGCTGAGTCTAAGGGAAAGCTCTCGATCTGCTGGTCAATCTTCGTCCCTACCCTCACCTGTGGTCATGAGTAATGGGCCATGATCAAAAGAACGAGATTGAGGGTACAAGCGGCCAAAATGAGTCTTCTCCACAGGGTGGCTGGGTTCTCCCTTAGAGACAGGGTGAGAAGCTCAGCCATCCGCGAGGGACTCGGAGTAGAGCCGCTGCTCCTTTGCATGGAAAGGAGCAAGTTAAGGTGGTTCAGGCATCTGATGAGGGTGCCAGCAGGGCGCCTTCCTAGGGAGGTGTTCCTGGCACGTCCAACTGGGAAGAGACCTAGGGGCAGACCCCGGACCAGGCGGAGTGATTAAATCTCCTCTCTGGCCTGGGAACGCCTGGAGATTCCCCAGTCAGATTTAGCCGACGTGGCTTGGGAAAGGGAATTCAGGGGCTCGCTGCTGAAGCTGCTGCCCCCACGATGGATGGATGGATGTACAACTATGACAGTTCAGTACCTGCCATGTGAGTTTTATGCCAGAGTGCCCGATTAAGATGATGCATATCCTTCCACTTCTTCTTGCAATTAACCAACTCTTCCAGTCTCAGCTCAATCATCCTGGTATATGAAAGAAAAAAAACGTATTTGTTATACATTAAACATTTTTCATAAGCTAGAGAGCTGAAAGCTGAAATATCTGACAGAATTTGAGGAATTCACCCTGTGACTGCAGTGAAGGCAAACTGCATAGTCTTGGTGAAGGAGAAGCGGACCTCAGGAGGCAGAGAACAAGGGTTTTTTGCCTTTATGCAGTGTGGTATTCCCTCTTTATACACTTCCCAGCTGTGAAAAATAGAGCAGAGCAGTGAGGGCAGTCTCTCTCTCTCTCTTTCTCTCTCTCTCTGTCCTTATAAGCGTGCATTAATCTGAGATCTCACCAATACTCTTCCTTTCTCCGCTTCAGCTCTTTATCCCTATACTTGCCAAGACGACGGTTGTCTTCAAAGACTCTCAGTGCTTAAAGAAAGATCCACAAGAAACTTTAAACTTGAGGGTATATACAGTATGTTGGAGTGAATTTACTCCTTATGCACCTCTGTATAATCTAGCTTTGAGAACTTCTCTTTCTTGAATGCCTGATAACAGTGAATAGCATACAGGATTACAGGATATCAGGTAAAACAATTCAACAAACCTGTTCCCTCTCTGAAGTGATGCACCTTACTGTCAGTGATCCAGCGGTAGATAGGGACTGTGTACGTGACTTCTTCAGGGGATTTTATCTCCACCTTGGCAGGGAACCAGTCTTCGTTAGGGAAGAATGAGAAGCGCTGTTTGTCTAGCTCTATTAGCAGCAGCTTTCCAATGGAAACAGAGCAGGGCACAGTAAAACTGGACACCTGGAATATAGACAAAAATTTAAAAAGAAAAAGTTTATTTGATAACCATGAAAGGAGCCGTAACATAAAAAATTACTGACATACAGTTACTGAGAGTAGAAGGGTGGTTAATGTTGCAGATATGAGTCTGAGATGGATGAAGAAGCTTGTTGTAGATTTAGAGAAGGATATTTCAGACTTACTGCTCCTTTGATGAAGGCTAAAGATCCTTTGTGGTCTATGAGCTGGGTACGGTGGCTCTCTCCATCTGTGCCCACCAGCTTAATGTAGACATCGCTGTAAGTAGCGGCTTGGTCGAGACTGCCTGTGAATACGGTCACTTCATAATCCACCATTTTCACTCTGGATAGCAGAAGAATCCTGATCGGGGGAGAATGAAAAAAGAACAATTTCTCCACCAATTAGGTTAAAACTGGGGTCAGTAAGTTGGAAAGACAGTCTAGCCCAGCCTAAATTTTAAAGTATCCAGCCAGTAAACCCTGCCCCCTGCACTAGTGGTGGGTGGATTCTCCCGACTGTATCTGCCAAGATAATGGTTGTCTTAAAAGACTTTTAGAGCTTAAGAAAGTTAAAACTTGAGGGTATATACCAGGGGTCACCAACCTTTTTGAAACTGAGAGCTACTTCATGGGTACTGAGTCGTATGAAGGGCTACCAGTTTGATACACTCTTCTGAAATAACAAATCTGCTCAGTTTGCCTTTAGTTATATGTGATTATTAATGATTAATCATATTCATCTATGTGAAGACACTGATCACATTAATGATCTCTCACAATAATTATCAACAATGACTTAACAAGTTGGGAAACAGATAATATCAATATTCAATTTTCATTTTTAGAACAGGCCTGAGGGCTACTCATGTGGTCCTTGGGGGCTACCTGGTGCCCGCGGGCACCGTGTTGGTGACCCCTGGTATATACAGTATGTTGGAGTGAATTTACTCCTTATGCACCGCTGTATAATCTAGTTTATAGAACTTCTCTTTCTTGAATGTCTTATTACAGTGAACAGTGTTCAGGATTACAGTATGTCAGACAGGATCATCTCCACAAACCGGTTTTCTCTCTGAAGTGGCGCACCTCGCTGTCGATGATCTACCGGTAGACGTGACCGCTACAGGGGGTTTTATCTCCACCTTGTCAGGGAACCAGTGTTCTTCAGGGAAGTATGAGAAGCGCTGTTTGTCTAGCTCTATAAGAATCAAATTTCAAATGGAGAAAAAGCAGGACAGAGTAAAACTAGGCAACTGGAGCAAAGACAGAAATTGTTTGAAAACATCAAGATGTAGATAAAGGTCATACGATAACTAAAAACTGAGCTGCAACATCACAATAATTGTCGAACAGTAGAGGGGTGGTTAATACTGCAGATACGAGTCTGATGAAGGTTAAAGAACATTTGTTGTTTCAGTTTTGCTGCTTAAATGTGTTGCTGCGATGTCTTGGTGAACACACGATAATCGATCAATAATCGAGTCTGATTTTGCTCCGATTTGACTCCTTCCTGACGATGGATGATTATCTTCTGTGTTATAAGATTATCCAATACGATCATCCTGTGGTCTGTGGTGTTAAGAGTCAATTTGTCCTGATAATTTGTTTGGAAACGGGTTGCGGCCGACGATCGTAAATGTTGAACTTGTTCAATATTTACGACAAAAAATCTTAGTGTGTGGGGAAAGCTGTCAGTCACTACTACGTGAAATGTGAAACGCAACGTAGCCAACCAGCTGATTTCGGAACACAGAAGCGGGCGTAAATAAAAACAGAGGCGAGATCTAACTTTTTCTATGGGGATGTTCGAATTAGCCGTTTTAAGCCGTTTTAAATCCGTTTAGCGTTGGTGCTAACGTCAACCATTATGCACTACCATTAACCGTCATACTGGTGGTAAATTCAAGTATTGTGTGTTGTCAGAAAAACTCACATTCCCTCTTCTATGTCTTCCGTGTCTTTCGTATTTTACAACATTTATTTACTCTTTAATTTACAGTCTATGTTCTTTTCCGTTTATGAAGAGGCCGGTGACGCTGGGGCTGTTGCCATTGGTTACTGTAGATCACGTTTGACCATGCAATATTTCTGGCTCTAAGGACTAGATTCTAGATCGGCCGTGAGACAGATAATCCTCGTGTGTGGTGTCCTGTGCTGAGTACACAGTGCGATCAAGTTGATTTTTTAATCTTCATGTGTGGAGGCTCTACAGATAAAAAATCTCCTAAGATTAATAAAATCCTTATGTGTGTACTCCCCTTTAAAGAAAATCCAGTACCTCCAGAACTTGTACTGGCTCCCAGCCCCACAATGGATCCAATTCAAAATCCTTACTCACAAAGTCATCCATAACCAGGCCCCTTCCCAACTCACTCACCTGTTCCACAGCCGCACTTCTTCTTGCAGCCTCCGCTCCCCTGTTGCCACATCTGCTGTCTGCCAACCCTCTCAGCACTAAGCACCTTTCCCGGGCAACAGAGCCTTTCGAGTAGCCCCTCCCTCTTGGACTTTTGCCAACCACATGTGAAATGGAATGGGCACTGGAAGGGAAACATAGATGGCACTATTGTGTTTTATCTACTATAAGGGCATCCATAAGGGCATCCCGACATCTCCTCCCATATACCAACATCCTGCACGCTCACTTATTTTCTTCTTCTATGCTCCCTCTTGGCCTTACAATCCAAAGTCACAAAGTTTCTTACTATTGCTATGCAGACAACATACAGATATACCTTCCACTGAGACCTGGTGCCTCCGAAAAACCTAGATGCTGTTTTTAATCAAATGTTGGATGGTACAAATTATGTCAGAAATAATCCTTTTGAACTACCAACACAAAAGCATCAACAATCATTGAAAATACCTTATCCACAAACATAAATCCTTTTGCCAGAAATCAAGGTGTCATAATTGATTCAGATCTTTCAGTCGAACCTCAAATCAAAAAAGTTGGCCAGCCTTCCTTTATGCATTGAAGTATCCTCTCCAAAATCAAAGCAATAATGTCAAGATTCAAGAGTCGAAGTGTTTATTTCTATATGCACAGTAAAGGAACATGTTCTTCTGTACAATGAAGTTCTTTCTTTGCTGTCCACAGAATGCCAACAATGTAATAAAGGGAGGTCTTGGACTTAGCACATATGTACCTCCGGCGTGAGGGTAGAAGTGTCAGTAGTCCTTGTTTGGGGTGGGTGGGGTCTTTGAGGATGGGGGCAGCTCTCCTGTGGACCCTGCGGTGGTAAATGCTCTGCAGAGAAGGCAGTGGAGTCCTGGTGATCTTCTCCGCAGTCTTTACCATTATCTGTAGGCGTTTGCGGTTCAAAGCAGAAGTGCTGCTGTACCATGCGGTGATACAGCCGGTCAAGATGCTCTCAACAATTCAGCTGTAGAAGTTGCTGAGGATCTCGGGCGACATGCCAAACTTCCTTAGCCTCCTCAGAAAATACAGCCGCTGCTGGGCCCTCTTTACCAGCTGTGCTGTGTTGAGTGACCAAGTGAGGTCATCGCTGGTGTGGACGTCCAGGTATTTAAAGCTGCTCACCCTCTCTACTTCAAGCATCCGGTTGTACAGTGGCCAGTGAGGTATCCTCTATTATTACTATTATTATTGTTTATTGTAATATTACTGTCCTTTGGCTGCTGTGGCAAAGAAATGTCCCTGCTTGCAGGACTGTAAAGGAATTCTGATTCTGGAGTAGCCAATGAGCTCTTGTAATCCCATCAGAACATTTCCTCTGTCTGTCTTTGACATTTATAAACCATGTCTCCCTCTGATCCATCTCTGCTCCCACTTCTGTCCATTGCATTTTTGGACCAGATTACATTGTGTGCTTTCCCATTCAAACTCTGCCCATACACATTATCATGTCACCCCAGGGCCCATGGATTAAACGGTGCAAACGCTGCCACCTACCGATTTAAAAGCGTCATTACGACACAACGTTACAGCGTCACATGATACAAGATTTTACTTCCGCAACACGTGACGCCACCCATTCAAAAATGTCAGGGTGCACTGGGTGAAGTGCGTGCCGGATCTGTCTGTGCTCAGGTAAACACTGCGCGTGAAACCGGTCGGCAGCCCTCGCGCCCGGACTCATCATGTCTCTGCTCAGGTTTGGAGGCGTGTTGCTGCTGCTGGGATGTTCAGTGAGTACCTCTGAGTTTGAAAACATTGTATACCTTGCTGTCAAAAATATAACTCCACCAGACTCAGTTCAGTGACGTTAGAGACAGATGATGGATCTGGTTTAAGAAAAGCTGTGCGGCCGAAAGTCTCAACACAAAACAGGAACTTCCCTGCGAGATCGGCCGACAGGTCTTCAGATACACACATCTTTAAAGAGCACGACATTTGTGTCCATGTGAACACTTTTTCTGATGACACTAAAGGTGCTACAACATCTGTAATGTCTGTAAAACAGGCAGGTGTGCAGATTTAACATACATGAGTGAAATAGCAAATTGTTTTTCATCTATTCATCTAAGGATCTATTTTGCTGTTTAATTAGTCAGTTTGAGAATTTTTATTAAGATAAAAAAAAGTAAAGATTTGCTGATTGTGCTTCTTGAATATGAAGATTTGCTGGTTTCTTTAATCCTCTAGGGCAGTAGACTTTGGATTGTGCACAACACAACACATTTGAAGTTGTCACGTCAGGCTTTTGGAAACACTTATGGACAAAGATCGAATCGATTTATTGATAAATTATTTTCAATGATTTATCGACAAAGAAAATAGCTGTTGGTTGCAGCTCTAACATGTTGGTTGGTAGGTTGTAGCTGAAGCATTAGTCACAAGGTTTATCATGTCCGAATGACACATCGTGAAGTCAGCTGAGATGTCAGGCCTGTGCCATAAAAACATGAAACTTAACAACAGCGTGGAGCACGTTATAAACCATCTTAACTGTTAATATGTGATGGAAAGTGTAATGTTTGTAACATTTCAACTGTGAATCAAGTTATGATGTGTTGAACTGCAGCTCGGGGCACCTCGATCGTTCAGCGTGGATTACAAGAACGACTGCTTCCGGAAAGATGGGGAAGAGTTTCGCTACATATCAGGAAGCATCCACTACAGCAGGATCCCCAGAGTCTACTGGAAGGATCGGCTGCTTAAGATGTACATGGCAGGACTGAACGCCATCCAGACGTGGGTTTACATTACATCATCGCTAATTGTTGAAAGCAACTTGGCCTTATATAATGAGGAAAATTGATCAGCAGTGATTTGAACTGATCCTCATTTGAAACCGTTGATATAGATTTCCCAATGTCGGGCCGACATTAATCATGCATCTCCAAAAACATAGTTGTTTGCTGCAGCTGTAAAACTGCGATACAGCAAAGCCACCATGTGCATCCTCCTGCTGGAGAAAAATCCACCCGGGTGCGTGGGGATATTGACTCTGTAATCCCAGATGTTGGATGGAAAAAGCAGTTTTGAAATATTCGGTAGTCTAAGTTGATTGATTGGCATTCTACAAGTGATCAACAGAGCAGCAAGTCTAATCAGTCAATCAAACTTTAGTTACTTGCACCTTTCAAACAAGTCAAAATCCACTTCAAAGTGCTTAAAGGTTATTTATTTTACGTAACACACGTTACACAGCTGTACCAACTGCCTGATAGGTTTGATGTTGTTGTATTTTTTAACTTTTAGCCACTGGCAGCTAAATATCATTTGATGTTTAACACTTGATGCTGACTGCTAGAATAGGGTAGGATAAAACAAGGAGAGTTGGATCTTTTAGTATGTAAGAATAGTAATAACCCGAATGTGTGTTTTGATAATGCTGACACTCGATGTACGTTGAAGGTACGTCCCCTGGAACTTCCATGAGGAGTCTCCAGACCACTACAGTTTCAGTGGAGACAGGGATTTGGAGTATTTCCTTCAGGTGGCCCAAGACGTGGGTTTGCTGGTCATCCTTCGGCCTGGACCCTACATATGTGCAGAGTGGGACATGGTGAGTGGGGCTCTGGATACAGCTGATCCAGGTCCTGAAAAGTGTTTTTAGAGTTCGACACACTGCCATCTCAGACATCTTGAGTCTGGAAAGGATGGATCTTTGCTCAGAATAACAATTTGGCTACTGACACTTTAATTTACTTTCTGAATCTTCAAACTTTCAAACATATTTCCCAATGATATTAGTGATTTACAATGTGGACCCCCTCTGCGTGTTTGTTATGTTGACCAGGGTGGGCTGCCTGCCTGGCTTCTCAACAAGAAAGACATTGTGCTGCGGTCTTCTGATCCAGGTGAGAATCAAAGACAGACAGGCCGAATGGTGACATATGGCATGAGTTTTGAATGTAACAATGGATCTTTGAGACTGAAGGATTGACACGACTGACCCGTCACCCTTCAAAAACTGACACACTAAAGGATGCTGACTCCGTGGCAGGCCATCAGTCCCCGCATGACTGATGATGAGATTCTCCATTTTAAGGAGTGATTAGCTCTCATTGTTTAGTGACTCACACACAGTATCGTCTTATCGTCCTCTGATGTGCCAAAGACAACAAACCCCAAAGAGCCAGATGAATGGCCCTCAGCTCGGGCACATTTATGTGTACTAGTGACCAAGAGGGTTTCCATGTGCCCATCATTGTCCGGTGCTTTCCAATCAGCTCCTCAGCCATTTGGTGTCGCATCTGTTGTCATCACTCCCCGGAAGTCAACAACAACAGATTCACAGTTGCAGTGCACTTTGCATTATATTATGTGCATTTGTGTATTTCAGACTACATTGCAGCAGTTGACAAGTGGATGGGGAAGTTACTTCCGATGATGAAGCCTTTTCTCTACCAGAATGGGGGTCCTATCATCAGTGTACAGGTGAGTGTTGAGTCCTGCTCTGATTCCTGTAGGTTTGTTGTGCATTACGTATCATCGCAGCACGTAACTCATGAATAACATCCCCCACTTGCTGTTCCTGTGTTTTGTCAGGTGGAGAATGAATATGGCAGTTATTTCGCTTGTGACTACAACTACTTGCGTCACCTTTCCAAGCTGCTCCGGTCTCACCTGGGCAACGACGTGGTGCTCTTCACCACAGATGGAGCTGGGATCGGCTACCTCAAGTGCGGCTCAATACAGGATGTTTACGCCACTGTTGACTTTGGGCCAGGTAGGTGTCAGCGTTGTGATTTTCTCTACTTTATGTCATGTTTTAGGTCAGTCAGAAGTCACGAGGAAGTCTCAAACATGCACACAAACTCTCTTTGTTTGGATTCTGCCAGGTGGAAATGTAACCGCTGCCTTTGAATCGCAGAGGTACGCTGAACCTCACGGACCACTGGCAAGTATATCCCTCGATATGGATTTGCACCGTTTGTGATCTTCAGAACTACCATACATTTTCTCTCAGCTGCTGCTAAAGTTTCCTGCTGTATTTACAGGTGAACTCTGAATTTTACACCGGCTGGCTGGACCACTGGGGGTCACCTCACTCTGTCGTGTCTTCTGCCATAGTCGCCAAGTCCCTCAACGAGATGCTGGCCATGGGAGCAAACGTCAACATGTGAGAGTGCTTGTTTCTATGACACGTTAAAAAAAAATATATATAAAAGAAAATGTAAAATAACTGATACAAACATATAAAGGCATATGAAGGGGGACGTCCCCTTCCTAGGGAAACCAGAGCGTTGCCTCTCTCATTAGTCCTATAATATAATTGAAAAAGTTTAATTTGAAACAATATAATAATATGCATTTAGAACAGTTGTGCCAATTGTAGACAGAAGGTAGAGTTTTCAAGTTATTAGATATTCAGTTCCCCCGTCTTATGCTTGTTGTCGCTCATCAGCTAATGCCAGGAAGGTATTCAGGTTAGGTAAGATGTCTGACTCTCCTGTCAACAAAATACATTTTATCTAAGTCTTTAATTCACTGTAATGTCTCCCCTCACAGGTACATGTTCATAGGAGGAACCAACTTTGGATACTGGAACGGTGAGTACACTTAGACAGACTGGTCTGGTGAGATGATTTCATCATTTCAAGCGACTCACAGCAAATGTTGAAATGTCAAAGGTAAAAAGGTAGCACACATAAATATCTAATTTATTCTGACCATGTCGACAAACATGTTGACATTTCAGCCTTTATCAGAGCACAGAAGTAGATGGAAGTCATGTTGTCTATATACAGGAGATGGCAGGTGATTGGCTTGGGTTGGTGACATGGTAATTAACTTGAGGATATATTGGACATTGACTCAAAACTGATGAAATGCTAAATCCCGTACAGTTTAACAGTTCTGGCTTTCCACATTTTGCTGCTCTCCGACACATGCTTGTCCACCAGGGCATGTAAGCATGTAGATTACTGATGTTGTAACGCAGTTTATGAATGGTTTGATAGGAAACAAAAAAGGAACCTCACCCTCTGTTTTCCTCTTGATATCTCAGGTGCCAATGCGCCATATGGCGCACAGCCGACGAGCTACGACTACGACGCCCCGCTCACCGAAGCAGGAGACCTCACAGAGAAGTACTTTGCTATTCGAGAGGTGATCAGAATGGTAAGAAACACGAGTGCACGCCTGTGGTTAATCAGAATTGAGCAAAATGTAGTGAACAGATGACATCCATTGAAACCATTATTCAACATAACAAAATCTTTTAGAAAAGTGCCTGATTATCACAACACAATCACATAATCGCACAGCAATGACAATATCAATCATTAGGAAGACATTGTCAATGTTATATGTATCTTTTTCTCTACAGTACCGTAAGATACCAGAGGGCCCGGTTCCTCCAACAACTCCAAAGTACGCGTACGGGACTGTTGTGATGAAAAAGGTACGTCCTCTGTTGTTACATTCCGTGAACTCCTATCAGTATTTTCAGGGAATACTTACTTCAAACTCAACTTTTTAAAAGACTTCTTTGTTGTTTTTGTCTGATTTAAAACATGAAGAATGATTACTGAACGCAGCCTTCTTTCACCAGCTCCAGACAATATCAGACGCCTTAGAGAATCTGTCATTTTCCGGCCCTGTGAAAAGCGCATATCCTCTGACCTTCATTGAACTGAACCAGGTATCCGCTAATGTTTTTCTGTTTCAATGTCATGAAAACAAATGTTTTATCGTTGATTTGTTTTGACAGTGTATCCCCATGCTGTTTGTAGGCCTTTGGTTTTGTGCTGTACAGGACTGCTCTTCCTGTTGACTGCAGCGCACCAACGCCACTGTCGTCTCCACTGAACGGCGTCCGTGACAGAGCGTATGTGTCAGTGAACGGGGTGAGTCTGAATGTTTCCTAGTGGGCGTTATTACTCACAGGTCCACCACATGCCCTGTTGATCGCAGATTATGTTATATTGAACAGGTGGACATTTAGCAGGCCATCAGTCTCACTACTTAACTGGTACTATTTGACACACCATCATTCTTTTTAGTTTCTAGATTAGTTCCTGTGTTTAGACAGTATTAGACATCTGAGAACAAAGTAAGTTAGGCACTCTGGTGCTGTACCCCCGCTAGTATAGAAACAATGGAAAATATTTGTACTGTATTCTATTTGTACGTCCAGTATTGTTGCCAACATAACAGTGCTGATTTTCTTGTGAAGGTGGCTGTGGGCATTCTTGAGAGAAACAAGGCCATAACTGTCAATGTGACGGGGAAAGCTGGTAGTCAGGTGGACATACTGGTGGAGAACATGGGTCGAATCAACTATGGAAAAGACATCAACGACTTCAAGGTTTTTTCCAGCCACATTTTAAAGTTACCGTGTATGTGCTCTGAAGTGTCTGCTTAACCTTTTTAAAAAGCTTTGCTGGATTTCAGAAGGAGGTTATACACGCCTCAAATATTATATTTAACTGCAAAACATTGTATTTTTTATTAAAATTTGCCGTGTTAAGCGAATTAACACTTCCTCATGGTTGACTTTCAACTTGCGTGAAATGACTGGTTTCTTTGTTGCACAGGGCCTGGTGTCAAACATGACTCTGGGGAATGACACTCTAAAAGGCTGGACCATGTACAGTCTGAGTATCGATGAAGCGATCCGTCAAGGCCTTCTGAGTGAGACAAAACCAACAGCTTCACCGCAGCCTGCCGCTCTCTCCCCTCCAACCTTCTACAAGGGAAGCTTCATTATTCCTGACGGCATCCCCGACCTCCCCCAGGACACCTACATCCAGCTGCCCAAATGGAGGAAGGCATGTGACACGTTCAGGACATTCAGTTAGAGTTTGAAATGAAGCCATCTACCAAAATCTGTATGATATGACCATATATATGAATACAATTATATGAGTATGCATAGGAACATGGTTACATTTATTACTGACCTCAGGGGTTGATTTTTATAACCCCGCAAGAAAAAAAAAAAAGTTTTTTCATTTTTCTTTTCCTGTAGAAAAAAAAGGTGCTCACCTGCTTAAAAATAGAGACATCTATAAGATTTATTTATTATATCCAATAAATTAACCTTATAGAAGTCTCTCTTTTTTACATGTGTTAAGACAAATGAGCTAAATGAATACCCAACATTTTTGATAATAGATTCATTGCTTCTCTAATTACAATTTATAAGACAAAAATAGCAAAGATTTTAAATTATGAAAGATTGAAAGATATGTTGCTTGAGTTGAGTTCATTGGAGAAAAGAAACAAATAATCTTGGACTCAGGAAACCTGTAAAGGGCATTTTACACCATTTCCTGACGTTTCACAAACTAAACGATCATAAACTGACTCAAGATATGATTAACAAATTTTATATATTTATATATATATATATATATATATATATATATATATATATATATATATATATATATATATATATATATATATATATATATATATATATATATATATATATATATATATATATATATATATATATATCATGTGCCAAGTTTATTTAAGGGCTGCATCATTATTTTACACCATATGAATTACAGATTTATATAATAATGAATAGACTACATAAAAATCAGATATTTAACTCAATGGACAATAATTGACAATATCAGCCTACGTTGGGCCATTTGTTTAATGATAACAAGTTAGAATACCTAATTAATAAGAAGTCAGAGTGTATCCTGTTATGATATTCCCTCAGCAGGGGAAGGTTTTAAAGAAAAAGATGAGTGTTGGCCAGGTTTTGTTATGTCATGAATAAAGTGTTTATAAAATTAATCTAGTAGTAGACTAATTGAGCAAACCTTTTGATTTTGATTTTCAGGGTCAAATTTGGATTAACGGCTTCAACGTGGGACGTTACTGGCCTAGTCGAGGCCCTCAGGTGACACTTTTCGTCCCTGCCAACATCCTCAGCACGGCTGCGCCCAACAATGTGACTGTCCTGGAGCTGGAGGAGGCTCCCTGCAGCTCCGGGCCCTGCAGTGTGGTGTTTACTGCCACCCCAATCCTGAACGCAACGGTCCAGTCTGACTGCAAACTGCACGGGAGCCTCTTTGTTAGAGACGATTTCTCGTGATAATAAGGGAACTGCTGCACAAAAATCTGCTGCACAAAATCAATTTGCACTGCTCGCCAATGTGCTTCCCAAATCAGCACCTGTTCTGAGCTTGTTGAGTGTTTGTTTGATTTTTTTAAAAAGCTGTAATATGTGAAGGAGGGTTAATCTGGAACAGGACATCAGTGATCGAATGTGTCTTTAAAAGTGATGAAATGGGTTTAAAGCCAAATGCTGTGTTTAACCATCGGCCTGTGGGCGTCTCTACCTCACTGATTCATGACATTTTCATCCAAAGCCTTTTGTTTACATCACAAAGGGATTATTGCCAATCAAAGTGCTGCCAAAACATCAGAGCATCCTGTTTTTATTTTTAATGTGAAAAACACATCAGGGAAACCTTATATATACTGTAGATAATTACTATTATTATTATTATTATTATTTTACAGCTGCAGATGTATTGTGGGCCTGCTGATATTTAGTTTTTATTGACTTGAAAATATTCTGCATACACTCTGATTTAATGCTTGTAAAGAAAAAGCCTTTAAAAACAAAAAATAAAAACTTTGATTTGATATTACTTCAGTGCTCCCCCCCACAGTGATTCCAATATTTGGTTAAATGCCCCTTGGCCATTTTGACCTAAATTAGGTGCTTTTAATAGCCATCTATTGACTGTTGTCTCGTTCATGACGTTGGACTGCTGCACCTGTGTAGAGCCACACACATTGTTGCTGGTGTGGATGTTTTTTTTATTACAAGAGGACAACATGATTATAACTTGTGATCCGTATTTCAGAGAAGATGGAAAAATCTTCACATTAACGCAATAAATGATATCACAGCTGTGGAATATTAAATTAACCGTCTTGCGTGCTGCATCTGAGCCTTTCTAACACTTAGGTTTGCATGAAGTACAGGCCAGGGACCTTTTTAAAATATAAATTATTAAAATCTTATCAGTAGCTAGGTAATCATCGGCCATCAGTATAGGCGGAAAAAAATCCATATATTTTTTTAAAATTATCTCATCATAATATTTCTTCATAATATTCATTTTTTTTTAAGCCATGCAACGCTTTGTTTTGCATCTTCATCTGTTCTCACATTGGTTACAAAAACTACTCCACCGAAAAGCCCCTAAAAGCCCCGTGACGAAAACAGTTGCAGCACTGCCACCTGCCGACGGAGAAGCGTCATTATAACACAGCCGGCGTCACATGATTTTACTTCCGCCCAGCTCGTTCAGAAATATCACGGTGTGAGCAGGTAGTAAAAGTATCAGTGCTCAGGTAAACACTGCGCTATAACGTACATCAATAAACTGGGACTCATCATGTCTCTGCTCAGATTTGGAAGCTTGTTGCTGCTGTTTGGATGTTCAGTGAGTACCTCTGAGTTATTAAACATTTGATACTCTTTTTCATTACATATAGGGAACTGCACCAGCTTCGGTCTAACAACATTCCGGTATGAACACTTTTTGAAAGAGCTTAAGATATTTTAACACCAGTAATGTTTTTTAAATAGACAGATGTGCAAATCCAACATAAATGAGTTTAATAACAATTTGCTTATCTAGAAATTAAATATTCAATGTACATATAAATATATATATATATTGTGTGTGTGTGTGTGTGTGTGTGCGCGCGCGCGCGTACCTGTAGCCTATAGAGACTAGAATTTAAAAAAAAAAAAAAAAAGGCCAGTGTGATCACGTCCTATTTCTTTTTATTCAAATATGACTGATTTTAGACATGGCAGAAAAAAGGAGGGTTTTGAAACATGTTTGAACTGATGTTATTAAACTTGAGCACATTTTTTTAAAAAAAAACTAGAAAATTAGCATTTCAAGTGGAGCCTCACACATGCAGTTAGGCCTCACTATTCTACAGTTATGAATTTGTTCCATTCGGGTTTGGAAAGTGAGTGAAAATTAGGTGAATCCGGCTAATCGACTAGATGTAAACTCTTCAACATTTTGCCAGTCAGTTTGAGAAAACAGTCAAAATTATCTGATTCAGCTTCTTGAATATGAAAATCAAGTTATGATGTGTTGACCTGCAGCTCGGGGCACCTCGATCGTTCAGCATAGATTACAAGAACGACTGCTTCCGGAAAGATGGGGAAGAGTTTCGCTACATATCAGGAAGCATCCACTACAGCAGGATCCCCAGAGTCTACTGGAAGGATCGGCTGCTTAAGATGTACATGGCAGGACTGAACGCCATCCAGATGTAGGTTGACCTCATGTCTCTCTCTCTGTGTGCCTCATTTTGACTTTGTGTTGTTTTCACTGGCTGTTGTTGGGACTGTTTCATTTTTCAGCTGGCATCAATAAAAACACGAGTCAATGAGTTGGTTTAAAACTCACTGTAGCAGCACTCACATGTCACAGTCATGTGTGGTGATGTTTGGTAATAAGGCCAAAGATGAGAAAGGCCTCCTGCTGACCCCTTACTGAGCATTTGCTGTAGCTAGTTAGAGATCAAAATACATTTAATCTGCAGCAATTTTGGTGTTCAGGTCTTTTAGGATTCATATATGTACGAGGACTCCCTGTAAAGCAGCTGTGTTACAGAGTGGATTACCCTGTCCGCAATACAGCAAATATAGACAACCTGAATGTGTGTGTTTTGATAATGCTGACACTCAATGCACGTTGAAGGTACATCCCCTGGAGCTACCACGAGGAGTCTCCAGGCCGCTACAGTTTCGGTGGAGACAGGGATTTGGAGCATTTCCTTCAGGTGGCCCATGACGTGGGTTTGCTGGTCATCCTTCGGCCTGGACCCTACATATGTGCAGAGTGGGACATGGTGAGTGGGGCTCTGGATACAGCTGATCCAGGTCCTGAAAAGTGTTTTTAGAGTTCGACACACTGCCACCTCAGACGTCTTGAGTCTAGAAAGGATGGATCTTTGCTCAGAATAACAGTTTGGCTACTGACACTTTAATTTACTTTCTGAATCTTCAAACTTTCAAACATATTTCCAAACCATATTAGTGATTTACAATGTGGACCCCCTCTGCGTGTTTGTTCTGTCGACCAGGGTGGGCTGCCTGCCTGGCTTCTCAACAAGAAAGACATTGTGCTGCGGTCTTCTGATCCAGGTGAGAATCCAAGACAAACAAGCTAAATGATGACATAAAGTCACAGTCGCAGTGCACATCGCATTATAATGTGTGTGTCTGTGTATTTCAGACTACATTACAGCAGTCGACAGGTGGATGGGGAAGTTACTTCCAATGATGAAGCCTCTTCTCTACCAGAATGGGGGTCCTATCATCAGTGTACAGGTGAGTGTTGAGTCCTGCTCTGATTCCTGTTGGTTTGTTGTGCATTACGTATCATCGCAGCACGAAACTCATGAATAACATCCCCCACTTGCTGTTCCTGTGTTTTGTCAGGTGGAGAATGAATATGGCAGTTATTTCGCTTGTGACTACAACTACTTGCGTCACCTTTACAAGCTGTTCCGGTCTCACCTGGGCAACGACGTGGTGCTCTTCACCACAGATGGACCTGGGATCAGCTTCCTCAAGTGTGGCACGATAAAAGAAGTCTACGCCACTGTGGACTTCGGGCCTGGTAGGTGTCCGGTGTCCCACCAGTGCTCTGCAAGGTTCAGTTGATATGTTAAGTTAAGGTTGATGTGGTACATGATTTCTGCATCATTTTAGATTTTCTGTTTGTTGATTTAATGTCGTGTTTTTCTCGATCAGTCAGATGTCATGATGAAGTAACAAAGCAAAACAGTGCCTCTTTGTTTGGATTCTGTCAGGTGGAGATGTAACTGCTGCCTTTGAAGCACAGAGACAGGCTGAACCTCACGGACCACTGGCAAGGATTTCCCTCGACATGGATAACACTGTGTGATATTCAAAATTGCCCTACAATGTCTCTCAGCTGCTCCTGAAGTTTCCCTCTCTGTTAACAGGTGAACTCTGAACTTTACACCGGCTGGCTGGACCACTGGGGGTTACCTCACTTTGTCCTGTCATCTGCCATAGTGGCCAAGGCCCTCGACAAGGTGCTGGCCACGGGAGCAAACGTCAACATGTGAGTGTGCAGATTTCTGTGACATGTATGTGTATATATAAAAAAAAACCAATTGAAATAACTCATGCAAAGTTATTTCCCTTCCTGCCCCCTTCCTGGGAAAACCAATAGTCAGTTATCCAGTATAGCTTAACAGCAGTCATCAGCATTTCTTCTGCATACATTTAGCGTGACGGTACCTTTGGTGTCCATGTCAGCGACTGCTCTTCAGAGATTCTTCTATTTACTTCCCCAACAGTGAAGAAATAGCCACACATGCATTCACTGGAAGCACAAAAGCAAATGTCAAAAATGCATTCAGGTTGTTAACATGTCTGACTCTCCTGTCAACAGGATACATGTTCTTGTAGAGAGGGAAAAACCTTGTGTTTGAAACGTATTAGAAAGATTTTGTTCTTTATTTCAGTGTAATGTCTCTCCTCGCAGGTACATGTTCATAGGAGGAACTACCTTTGGATACTGGAACGGTGAGCACATCTGGACAGACTGGTTTGATGGGATGATTGTATAATTTCAGGTGACTCACAACAAAGACACTTGGGCCGTTAGTAGCTAGAGCTTAGTGGAGATGCACCTGCCCAGTGTTTTGTTTGTTCCGCTAAACTCAGGTCATGTAGTTTGAACGTTGAATTCCCAAAAGGTTAAAAGGTAGCACACACACAAATCTTCAGACACAGTCGACTAGTCTCAGTTTCATTCATTTGTTTCCGGCCATGCCAACAAACACGCTGCGGTTTCAGCCTTTTGACACATGCCACGCTCGGGTCAGTTCAGAGCAGCCAGTTATAGCTGAGGGGATCAGTCTCTTCCCAGAGCGAGTCCTTCTGCACCCCAGCGCTCTGGGCCTCCGCTCTGAAGGCAGCAGGGTAGAGTGGGTGTGGGAGTGGATGTGTGGTGTCCTGTCCTATTGAAGTTCCAATGTGCGTAATGGCGATATTGTCCAGTTTGGTAAGGTAGACTGTGGGCTATGTCAGTTATCTTGGCAGCGGTGTTGGTTTTGCGTGAGTTTGACCTAGTTTTAACGCAAGAAACATAACCCTCTGTTTTTCTTGATACCTCAGGAGCCAACGACCCATACAGCCCGCAGCCCACGAGCTACGACTTCGACGCCCCGCTCACTGAAGCAGGAGACCTTACAGAGAAGTACTTTGCTATTCGAGAGGTGATCAAAATGGTAAGGAACATGAGTGCAGGCCTCTAGTTTTTCTTTTGACTGCCACCATAGGTGTGATTGATACTGGGGGCACAGGGGACATGTCCCCATCACTTTCTATAAATGGTACATTCTGTCCCCATCACTTTTTAGAAATATTAATCAACAATTGAAAACTGTGTCCTACCTGTACCGAGCAATTCAGTGACCAAATTTAGGCAGATATTGTAAACATTATATGTATCTTTTTCTCTACAGTACCGTAAGATACCAGCGGGCCCGGTTCCTCCAACAACTCCAAAGTACGCGTACGGGACTGTTGTGATGAAAAAGGTACGTCCTCTGTTGTTACATTCCGTAAACTCCTATCAGTATTTTCAGGGAATACTTACTTCAAACTCAATTTTTTAAAAGACTTTTTGTTGTTTTTGTCTGATTTAAAACATGAAGAATGATTACTGAACGCAGCCTTCTTTCACCAGCTCCAGACAATATCAGACGCCTTACAGAAACTGTCGTTCTCCGGCCCCGTGAAAAGCGCATATCCTCTGACCTTCATTGAACTGAACCAGGTATCCTCTAATGTTTTTTCTGCTTTAATGTCTAGAAAGACATTTTTTTATTGTTGATTTGTTTTGACAGTGTATCCCCATGCTGTTTGTAGGCCTTTGGTTTTGTGCTGTACAGGACTGCTCTGCCTGTTGACTGCAGCGCACCAACGCCACTGTCGTCGCCACTGAATGGCGTCCATGACAGAGCGTATGTGTCAGTGAACGGGGTGAGTCTGAATGTTTCTTAGTGGGCGTTATTACTCACAGGTCCACCACATGCCCTGTTGATCTCAGATTATGTTATATTGAACAGGTGGACATTTAGCAGGCCATCAGTCTCACTACTTAACTGGTACTATTTGACACACCATCATCATTTTCAGTTTTTAGATTAGTTCCAGTGTTTAGACAATATTAGATTACAGCTTGTTACAGATTACTCTAAACATCATCCTGCATGTTGTAGCCTAGAATACGAACAGTTCACCTGTTTTTTGTATTCAGTAAGTGACTACTTTTCAAAGTAATATCTGAGCAGCGCCGGTTCAGGTCACAATCCTAGTGTCCACACAGTGATACAAAGAAGCCAAGATGCATAGTTACACACAGTGTAACAGCATCATGTCTATGTTAGAACAATTATAAAAGACAATATTTGTATGAAATCAGTCAAATGTAGAGTAATTGGTGAGAATGATTCCTTGTTCTAGATAAAAATGCAGCAAACTCCTAATAATTTCTGATATGACGTGCCAACATAACAGTGCTGATTTTCTTGTGAAGGTGGCTGTGGGCATTCTTGAGAGAAACAAGGCCATAACTGTCAATGTGACGGGGAAAGCTGGCAGTCAGGTGGACATACTGGTGGAGAGCATGGGTCGAATCAACTACGGACATAACATCAACGACTTCAAGGTTTTTTTCCAGCCACATTTTAAGTTGCAGTGTGTGTGCTCTGAAGTGTCTTCCAAATATTTGTAAAGCTTTACTGGATTTCAGAAGCAGATTATACAAACCCCAAATATTAGATTTAACTATAAACAAATTGTATTTCTATTTAAATTTTACAAGTGAAGTGAATTTCAACTTGTGTGGGAATGATCGGTCGCCTCCTTCACTTGCTGCTGACTAACATGAGCTCCCCCTCTGCTCTTCCTGTCCGTCAGGGCCTGGTGACCAACATGACTCTAGGGAACGCCACTCTAAAAGGCTGGACCATGTACAGTCTCAATATTGATGAAGCGATCCATCGGGGCCTTCTGAGCGAGACAAAACCAACAGCTTCACCGCAGCCTGCCGCTCTCTCCCCTCCAACCTTCTATGAGGGAAGCTTCATTATTCCTGACGGCATCCCCGACCTCCCCCAGGACACCTACATCCAGCTGCCCAAATGGAGGAAGGCATGTGACACGTTCAGGACATTCAGTTAGATGTCAGCATGATGTGAATAACAGGAACATGGTTACATTTATTACTGGTTTAAGGGGCGGATTTTTATGACCTCCGTATAGAAGCTGCAAGAAGCAAATTTGCCTGGATCATTTATTTTTTCCATTCACTCAGAAAAACTTTATCAATTTTTTTTTTTTTTTACATTTTTTTTTTTACAATTTACCTCTCAGGGTTGCAAACCTCTGGGTCACATGCATAAGTGACTCAAATGATTTAGAGTCATTTGTTAATAGGACAGCTGACGTAAAATGAATCACCAACAATTGTGATTAGACCTGTGTTGGAAAAATTGATTCTCTGATTCTGAATCGATTCTCATATTAATTCCTCAAGATCGATTTGTACGTCCAGAGATCACTTTTTTTAAAATGCATTTTTTCCCCGGTGAACTTTAACCCCACTTCACGTCGCACATGAAGTGAAGCTTTCAAAACAGTGAACGTGGCGTCGGACAGCAGTAAAGTTAGGGATTCACTTGCAAAGATATGCAGCCATATTCAGTTGTTGAAAACAAGGGCTTCAGGCGGCTAATGAAAGTAACGGAGCCGCACTACGTTATGGTGTCTCACGATATCAGATGGAATCAGATCAGAGAAAAAATTTTATCTTAGTAAATCTTGGCATTTGTCCCCATTTCCTGACATTTTACAAACCGAACGATTATCATCTATTTCAGCAAATCATGAAAATAATCATTGGTTGCAACCCTATAAAGTAGTTTCATATGTCCAATATAAATTACAGAATTATACAAATATTAAACTAAATGACTAGAAAATATTTAACTCAACAGCAATCATTTAAAAAGATCAGCCTTCGTTGGCCTTATTGTTTAATAATAGGTTAGAATAACTAAGTAATAGCAGTCACACATGCTGAGTGTATCCTGTTAAGATATTCCGTCAGCAGTGAAGATTTCAACAAGCGTTGGCCAGGTTTTGTTATTTCATAAATAACGTGTTCCTAAAATGAATCTAGTAGTAGATTCATTAATCAAACCTTTTGATTTTTATTTTCAGGGTCAAATCTGGATTAACGGCTTCAACCTGGGACGTTACTGGCCGAGTCGAGGCCCTCAGGTGACACTTTTCGTCCCTGCCAACATCCTCAGCACAGCTGCGCCCAACAACGTGACTGTCCTGGAGCTAGAGAAGGCTCCCTGCAGCTCCGGGCCCTGCAGTGTGGTGTTCACTGCCACCCCGATCCTGAACGCAACGGTCCACTCTGACCACAAACAGCCCAGGAGACTCTTCGTTAGAGACGATTTCTAGTGATAATAAGGGAATTCGCTGCTACACAAAATCTGCTGCACAAAATCAATTTGCACCGCTCGCCAATGTGCTTCCCAAATCAGCACCTGTTCTGAGCTTGTTGAGTGTTTGTTTGATTTTTAAAACACTGTAAAATGTGAAGTCTGGATCCGGTCTTTAAAAGTGATGAAATGGGTTTAAAGCCAAATGCCGTGTTTAACCATCGGCCTGTGGGCGTCTCTACCTCACTGATTCTGTGACATATTCATCCAAAGCCTTTTGTTTACATCACAAAGGGATTATTGCCAATCGAAGCGCCGCCAAAACATCACAGCAGACTGTTTTTATTTTCTATGTGATAGACACATCAGGGAAATTTTAGATATACTGTAGCTTATTATTATACAGTTTCAGGTGTATTGTGGGACAGCTGATATGTAGTTTCATTGATTTGAAAATATTTTGTGTACAATCTGAACCTGTCTGATTTAATGCTTATAAAGGGGTCCTTTTCAGATCTATATGAGTCACCTTAAAAAATGTTTTTATTGTATTTGTTGTCATTAATATGGAGATTATAGAAAAGGTGTTAGTCTGTGCCTAAAATGTCTGTTCATGGCACAGTTTGGGTAATAAAATGAATAAGGAGAGAATGTAGTCACAGTATTCATGCTGTGAGAGACTGGAAAAAATCAGTTTGTTTCGTGGGCACAAACTTCTCAGCTAATAATAACAGAAAACAGAGAATATGAGGCTGAAGACAGCAAATTCAGGATTACGTCACTACACCTGTGAGCATACACTTTTATATTGTTGTTTTTATTATTTTTTTTCCAAACATAATCCAAGTGATTTTTTTATTGTCAGAAGATGGCACCAATACACAATATTTAACCTTTAACCTTGTATTGCAATCATTGGGATTTGTGGCAACTATAAGAACAGTGAACCACTGAGAAAGAGGAGGATTATCAATAATTTGAATGACAAAAAACAGTTGAACACTGGAAACAGATTGGTCAGGATAAGGATGTTACCTTCAACAGAATAAGACTCAGATGTTATTTTTTACTTTTAGATAGTAAGAAGTAAGAAATAGCCCACCGATAATTGATTTTGTAAATCGATATTGATATAAATATGTGGAGAAAAGAACATAACATAAACATATACTGGCTGGTATTAAAAAATAAATGTTTTTTAGGCCCACTTATACACAACCAACTGTAACTAAGAAAAATATTTTACAGTTCAAAAACTGGAATGGAATACACTTGTCTGTGCTGTCTGGATAGCAAACTCTCTAATGGTGACAGTGGTCAGCACATGACTTTTAACTAAAGAAGCATTTTTACAAAAGTATTAGTGAGCTGATTACAATATAAAGCATGTAAATGTGTAACATCAGCTTGAGCGCACAGTGAAGTGTGGTGAACAAAGAAAATAAAGACAGGGATAAAACCTAATCCAAATAACAAAGCCCAGCCAGGAAGTCAAGAGGGCTGTACATTATCAGCTGATACTGATGTAGCTGTGATATATCTCTGACACCTGCTCACATGTGCCACTGCCGATTTAATCTACCCTGTTTATACTGTACAGGTCTATATTCAATTATTCTAGAATTTAGTATAATATAAATTAATAATTAATTCGCCTAAATCAAATGAATACATTGTCGTAAGTATTTATGTCATTTAAAAAAAAAAAAAAAAAAGAATCTTTGAGTTTATCACACAAACAGGATTTATAGGTAGTTTGGGATCTTGTCGTCCACACTCCGAAGCACAAGATGGCGGTAGTGTGTGCTGCCGTTAAATATTACAAAGAGGAAGAAAACTTGATATCGTAGAAGAAGAAGGCGGCGGCCTGATAGAAATGTAACGAACAGACGAAAGAACGCCAACAACTGGACGTTTTTTGTCTGTCCCCACGATGAGGTAAAGAAAAACACCGGACCAAATATTTAGCTTTTACCCGTCACATAAATGTCTCGATAGTTATCCGGGTAGCAGATGTAGCTAGCTATGATTAGCATTAGCTAGCTAGTAGGATGTTGCTCATTTGAAGTAGCTGGCTTTGTTATTACTATAATTACTATAATTATTATTAGCTGTGTGAAACAGCGGTAACGGTCCTCACTTGCTAACAAGCGTTGTTATGTTAGTGTTGTTTTGTGTAAAGTTAAAAGAACCAGATAAACGGGATGTAATATAGCACCTAGCACTCGAAATTAGCTGAACCTGTGTGTTTCTTTGCTCCCTCGGCAGGACGTGACACCTCTGTGTTTGGGACATTGCGCCATATGCAGCACAGTGGCTATATGACTGAATAGAGTACAATGATATTGTACTCTTGACACCTGACAAGAATTAACAGACATGCCTTGGTGCCTGAACACCAGGTGGAAATATATTTTTTAACCATACATCTCAGGCGTCGTCACACTGTGAAAGCCAAACTGCATTTGCATTTAATTTCTATGCAGAGCAGCTTGTCTTTGTAAACACCCGTAAAGCGAGCTGCCTCCGTCTAGACCATGGTAGACAACCGTTATGCCACAGCTCTGGTCATCGGCTCGGTGCTGAGCCTGTTGGCCACAGTCTACCTCTCCGTGGCTGTCGGAACCCAGCACTGGTATCAGTACAGCAGTCCAGCCCTTAAACGTGAGGCGATCAATGTCTCAAAGCTCAGAGATGAATTCGTCGATGGAGACTTTGATGAGAAGACTTACAGTGACACCATGTTCAGCCTGAACGGCACCCTGGGACTGTGGTGGAGGTGCATCCAGGTGCCACTGCCCAGCCAGTCACACTGGTTCAAAGAGCCAGGTATGACTTCCTGTTGATGATATCACATCTGTGCAGCTTTCACAAATTTCACGAACTTTAAAACTGACATGCCTGACTGCATCATAGGGAAATGTGATTGAAGTGACTGCATTTTGTATTTGTTAAAATGTGAAAGCAAGTTTCTTCTAATTCACTGAAATACAGCAGATGTCAAACATAATATGTTGATTTGAAAACAGTGTGAATGTCAGTGTTATTTTGAGAGAATCATATATAACCTTGCATCACATCCTGTGGACTGGTGATGCTGATGATTAATGGCATCTCAGTTGACTTTGTGCCCTCTGTTTCTGACTATAGATCCAAAACTGGGGACACAGTGTGTGAGCTTCACGCTTCCTCAGCAGTTTAGTCCAAAATACAGAAACTCTGGGAACAACAGCGAAGAAGACCTGCTGAGAACATGTGAGTCTACACTAGTCCCCCCTATGTGTCATGAGGGTGTGTTTAAGTTCCATTTTACACCACCTCCGTAGGTTGTTAACTTAATGTGACAGTGTCATTTATGGGTTATCTGTTAAGGGTTGCTAA
Source organism: Acanthopagrus latus (assembly GCF_904848185.1). Lineage (NCBI taxonomy): Eukaryota > Metazoa > Chordata > Actinopteri > Spariformes > Sparidae > Acanthopagrus > Acanthopagrus latus. The sequence goes on from NC_051039.1 coordinate 12,616,359, forward strand.
TGTTCAATAGACCAATAGACAATAGATTTTAGGTATGGGATGTTTAAAATTCAGTATTTCAATTCTTGAATTATTGGTAGCCATAATAAACAGTGTTAACATATCAGATCAGACAGTACAGACTATTGTGAAGTGATGTTTAGCTAGACTGACTTGTTTTTTTTTTTAATTTATTCGCGGTGGACCACCACAATATCAACACTGGCTGCCACTTATTGATTTTCTATTTTTGGAGGTTTGTGCTCTTTCTCTCTCTCTCTCACGTACACATGACATAGTCTTTCTCACACATGGGCTTTACTTGGACGGGCCACCAAGGTTTATTAACAGCTGTCCAAGTATATTTGGTGATCCATTTTAGTGTTTTGATGTTTTTTTTTTTAAATCCATACAAGAGAACAACATGATAACTAGTGGGCATAATAAGTAAGTAAAAGTTTCACAAATAATGATTACAATTTTTCTGCTTTTAGTTTATTATTTGCTTTTTTTTTGCATTGGGCAGATTTGTCAAAGGAGTTCTATGATTTTGTCTCAACAGGTGTCTGTTCCCCTCAAACTGTTGCTTAAATTGTGTTCATCTTGCTCCCATCACCATCTCAGCATACACCTACCTTATTTGAACATCAGTCATGTTTTTGTACGCAGGTTTGAAGAGTTTTCGTTTAATAAAGGTTCTGTCTTTTTTTTTTCAGACTTGTGGAGGTGCCAGTTTCTCCTGCCCTTGGTGTCTCTGGCTTTGGTGTTCCTCAGTGGCCTTGTTGGGGTGTGCGCCTGCCTGTGTCGCAGCTTCACCCCCACCTTGGGTGTAGGGGTGCTCCATGTACTCGCAGGTGAGAGAAAATGCATATAAACACAAAAATTGCTGTGGCATCTGTGATGTTACCCATATCACAGACCGTGATATTATAAATGACCTGTAACAGCAACTGACACCGTCAGCGAAAAGATTGCTATTATATATGTGCTGAGTTCCTCATAGTCACTTTAAGCAGTTTTGACTTGTTAGAATGTAACATGACAAAATAGTTTTACAGATATTTCAAGTTAATATTTTAACTTGTCACATAAGCCGTTTTTATACTGGGCAGCAAGCTGCCAATTTTGCCGTCCTTTTTGCAGTTACGTCCGCAGATTTAGACAGAAGGTGGTAAATTTGGGGTCTGATTTGGTCCGCCAATATGACGCCTCAGAGGGTACACATTTTTCCACCTCCACTGCTATGTAAATCCGAGCCGTCGATGTGCCGGTAACTGCGTGAGATGGGCGGAGGTGTCGATGACGTGCACTGTTGTTGTGCGATCCACAGCCGGGGAGTTTTAAAACCAGGAAACAGCTGATCACAGCAGTCAGTTCATCACTTCATCCATGGACGTCAAGATGAGCAGCTGGAAAGTTGCTGAGATCCAGGAGATGCTAGTGTCTCCTCTGTCTCTGTGGCTGTCTTCGTTGACCGCTTGTTATTGTAGCAGCAAGCTACTAACGGTTGCTACTTTCAAATTAAAAGCTAAGAACCCAGTTCTAAACTCCAATGGGGTGCAGTGTAAAGCTCTTATTTTTAAGACAAATTTGACCTGCTTCACTGTTCACACTCAATTTCGTGCTTCATGTCACGTCACATGTTTACGCCTACCCCATGGTGGCCAAGCGGCGGCTTTTTGGAAAAGAAGGAATATTACACCTCCCTTTTAGATAGACAAGATGGCACATTGCAGCCTTCACCTTGCTGCATGTGCCACCTTTTCTATCTAAAAGGGGCTATTGACACTAATCTCTACTAGTCATTAGTTAAAGGGGCTTTCCATAGTAGTTGGTGTTTAGTTCCAGCTGCAGCACAACACATGCATTTGTGTTAATGTGTTTTTTCATGTTTTACGTCTCTCCGCTCCTCATCAGGTCTGTGCTCTCTGGGCACAGTCTGCTGTTTCTTGGCCGGAGTGGACTTGCTCCAAAAACCAAAAGGGGTGGAGGGCTCGCTGGGCTGGTCCCTCTACCTCGCACTCATCTCCTTCCCTCTGCAGATGATGGCAGCAGCTTTGTTCCTGTGGGCAGCTCGGAGTCACAGCAAAAACTACACCCGTGTGACCGCCTACAGAGTAGCCTAAAAGAGAGACTTCTACAACAACCTACTCTAAAGCCGCCCATGTGTCAGAGGACTTTCATAGAAAAAAAAAACATGGTTAAGACAGGATGTAAACTGAAGTGACTGTACTGGTTGTAACTTCTCACTTCCTCTTTAACATTTTTAGATAGAAATACACAAAACAAGGTATCACAAACTGAAAGGCAGGAATAAACTAAACCAGTTTGCAGCTATCATCATAAGTGCTCATAAATAGAGGTTTTAATATTTACGAGTTGTCTTATTTTGCCTTTTTTTAATTTCTTTTTTTTTTTAGCATCTTTTATCTGTATTTAACCCAAAGCATGATCTTAAAATGTTGTTAACACCCTGATCTTATGGATGATTTGTAATTCTGGTGTTTACTGTGTTGGTGTGCATTACTTTATTGCCTTCCTTTTTTGTTGCCATTGCTTCAAAAGCTGCTCACCACATTGCCTTCAAATCAGTTATAGATTATAAACTTGCACTTGTCACAAATTTCCGACCTGCAGTTATTTAAGCCTGGGTAGCTTTCTTTGTTAGTGCATGAAAAATATCACTCAAGCCTATTTTTGATCTTTGTTTGAACATGTTTTCTGTATGATTTTTATTTTTGTGTAATCTTAAATATCGAGCCTTTCACTGTGCATGCCTCTTCAGCTGACATTTCTTTGATCTGTGGTAATTGTTGTTTTCATTCTGTGGTATGTGTTGACTTAATGTCAGTAAATATCGCCCACTAAAAATGTAACCACTCATCTCCCATTGTCATCCATCACGTATAGATTTCATATTTATTATTACAGTTCATTTGTTTAAAAAGCTGAATTTAATTTGATGTCACTCGAGCAAACCTGTGACTTCCTCTTAACATTTAATTTCAAATGTTTCACTCCTGAATTATACTACTGTCATTTTAGGTTTGTTGCAGTGAAGTTTCACTGTTTTAAGATATTTAAAAGGTTATTCTGATCCTGGTTAAAGTTCCTTTAGAGATTTGTCAGTCAGTGAATTGACTGGTTTGACAGCCAAATGCAGGTTTTTGCACCATTTAAAGTCTTGTAAATGTTTGTTGGTGATACTCCACTGTCAACCTCTTTTGAATTGCAATTGAATTTACAAAAACTTAATTTGTAAGTGCTCATAAATCTACGACTTTACACTTAACATTTGTGTGGAAAATGAAATAATTTTTCATGTAAAAATTCCAAACTGACTCATTTCTTGGCACCAGAATACAAGTTGTGATATTTTAGTGTCACAATGTTTTGTTACTCGTCTAATGTGTACACACTCCAGCTTTTGTAAATGTTTTTATGTTTTCTGAAGCACACTGTACCTGTTTCTGTATTAATACATTTGACATTTGCCTACTTCTGTTGTTGGCTTTGTGTTTTTTCTGATCTTTTGCTTTGCTATTGACATTTTTTTAGCCGCATTAGCAATGTGCGTCACATTATCATACATCCTTTTTAGGCCTCTCACAGTTTCATCATTTTCACTTCAAGATTATCGTGGCCCAAACAATTCATGATAACGATAATATCTATCATCAGAATCTGAAAACTGCCGCTCTGGCACTCAAACTTTTGGTGTCGGTGTTGATGTCAAGGGTCTCACTCTCATCTGTCCCCTCTGACATATTATTCTGTGGCAGTAGTATTGCATCAAAAATGTTTTAAGTTATAACTTTCTCTATTTTTATTATTATTTATATTCATGGAGGATTTATATTCTTTCACCTTTCATTGAGCAGAGAAAAGCAATTTAGAAATCTGACATCATCGTAATGTCATGTCTGTGCAAAATTCAGTAGTCCGAAAAAAAGGTGGAAACTGGAAATCCACGTGACGTATGACCGTCATTTCAATTGTCATGGTGAGTGAGGCCTGTTGTTCAGTTTTTGTCAACTCTTCTAGAGATCGTAATCACATCAAAACACGCCATCTAATACTTCATGCTGTCCACATTTCCGTTAATTCAAACATGGTGTTTTGCATCATTGCCACAGTGCAAAAGAAACATTGAAAGTCAAGTTTTAGTTTATATACCTGTGCAAAATCATTCATTCAAATACAAAAACAACTCTGCTCTGAAACCTGATCCTTCGTTAAAGCCTCACAGAGGAAGTACTGTTGCAGAACTCCATACAGCATAACGAGCTTATCATAGCGTTGATTCATTGCATAAATCTCATTTCCTCATTTGAAATGATTAAAACATGATTAAAACAAAAAGTGTGCGTCATAATTCAAAACTCTCTAGAGCAATTACATTGGGCTCATTCTGTCTCCGCTCTCAGTCCTTCTTCACACTTACGGGCGGAAAGTTCAGAGTGATCTTCTTGGCTAAATGGAAAGCAATCTTCTTCTCGTAGTAGGCACATTCATTTATAAAGAAAGGGTACAATTCTTGTCCTTCGTGCTTCACCGTCTCTCCAGAAAATGTCAGGAACGTGGGGTCGCCTGGTCGGAGAAGCTTGAAGTCGTTATCCTGGAGGACGACAGAGAACGCTGACAGGTGAGTTACGAGGCACCAGGAGAGCTTTTGAGTGCAAATGTGGAGTTTAAATTCCCTAAATCATGTTCCTTTCTTTATGGATTGCTGCATGTAAATTTGAATGTGAAAATGTTATTTAACTGTCCATAGCAAGTGGGGTTTTTAGAGCTCTGTTGATTCATTTTTGGCAGCGGCCCGCTGTCCAAAATGACTCTGAGAGCAATGAGACTGAATCAGAATAGTCAAGTTGCTGGAAACAAACAATGTGTTGAATCTTGATATAAACTATTAGGGGAACTATTAGATTCATGTTATACTTCACGGTAACTCTTTCTATGAAGCCCATGTTTGTAATGAGCGCATCTTCGAACTATAGTGATACATAATACGTATGCATACGTATTGTTGCTGAACCTGACTCATAATCATAAATGCTTTTTAAGGTGTTATCTGTAGGTTCATCACTTGTGACATTGTTTGTACACTGTCATTTGACAGTTTGTTGTTCTGAGATGTTGATTATAGCTGCCTTAAGTGAAGACTTCTGTGTGCATGCGTTCGTCCTAGCATACCTGCAGCTGGGGGTGTATGGCAGCAGTAATCTCATTGGTTGTAGGATCCCTCGGGTAGTCTACACTCCTCTCTGTAGTGTATGCTTCCACCTCACCTCCCTCAAAAGTACGCCCTGTAAGCAAAGGACAGTGTGAGGAATAATGCTGGTGCAGTCGAGGAGGGTCGCACAAAGTCATTTAAGTCATTTATAGGTTTAAGGTTTACAAAGTTATGAGACACCAGCTTCCTAGATTTGTGCTGCCGCCTCCATCTTACTTTGGTACGGACAGAAGTCTCAGAGGCCGGCACTGCAAAACCAAAGCCATCTTCACGGCTACATTCTACTCAAAGTAAGCAAGAACCGAATTTGTGTAAAGCTTTTGAAAACAATACGAAACATTTCAAGAAGTTGTTAAATCAAAGACAAATAAAACATTTTTTAAGACATAACAAATCAGAGCGAGGAATCAAAATTATGAGATGAGATTTAAAGAACTCAACAGTTTGCTGAATTTATACATAGGGAGGGACTGCTCCGTAGTCTAGGACCCAAAAGTTTGCAAAAAGTTTGATTCTTGAACTTTAATTGACAGAACTGGGGCATCTGTCCATTTAGATACGGTACAGTAGTTGTTTCTCACCAGAATTGAATGCCTGAAGCCACTCCATTGTGAGATCCACTGCCTCCTTCACCATGTTATAGATATCAGCTCTGACCACACCGTTGGGTTGAGGGCCGACCTCTAGCGCTGCAGAGAGCAAGAGGAACAGGTGAAACATCCCAATCAGCTTAGAAAAATAAACTTTTTCTGCAGACGTGGACAGGAAGATTCACACACATACTTACCGAAGCCGTGTTTGCCCACCGATTCAAAGGAATACGCCTCAGGAAGTGGTATATCCAGCTGGATTGCTCTCACCGGCATGGAGGTCATCTTGCTCTGAAAACCAACAGAAGTCAACAATTTACAGCTCTGCAAGCTTCAGCTCAGCCCTTTGACCGTTGACATAGAGTACTTGTGTTTGGATAATTAGGAGAGGCTGCTTTCAGGATTTTGAATGTTTCCAGGCATGCCTTATGTATGCAGCAAATATCAACCTGACAGGACAGACTACACTCTCCACAGGAAAAATAATGTGGTGTTTTTTAGACAGTTGTGATGGAGCGCAGGCAAACTGCCTCTTTATTCAAACAATGTCACGGTATGAATCTGTCGAGAGATTTAAATAGTCAATGAAGTTAAGCTGCTGTGCCTCATGCCCTTGGGGGATCGCTGCAGGTAATGTGATTGTATTATTTCACCTCCCGCATCCCATCCGCTATTAATCATAATGTTTATTTTATGATTGGGGCCATCGGATCTGTGGATTATCTCTAGGATATAACTGCGAGCTGCATGTTACTGTGTGTGAAAAAAAAATCAAAACACACATTTAGGAAAGGCTGGGGCTTCTCAAGCCTTCATCGCCCGCTGCCCCTGCACATAGTTCGCCTTTAACCTGGTTAACATCAGCATGTCGGCATTTAGTGTCAAACCACTGCCTAGCCTCATGCAGCTGTTAGCATGGCTGTAGACTTAAATGTCCTGCTGGGAAACATATCTCGGTTACAATTCTTAAAAAAAATAAATAAATAAAGAAGAAGTTGAAAGGGATCTTGATCAATAGTGCTCATGTCATGTGTTTATGCTCCTGTCTGCAGATTTATCCTTATCCTTACTCTCAGTGATCAAGTATCATCAGGCTGTCATTCATTATGCTTTGATTAAAAACATCAAAAACATGTTTATGTTACGTGGAGATAAAATGCAGAATTTTCATTCACATTAAGTTGAAGAATATGAAACCTGCAGCTCTGGTACTCTTTGCTCTACATCTGTTCTATTAAATCTATGGCATCCGTCAAAATCAGTGAAGTCAAACCCTACAGCTGTCTGTCTGATGACTGAGCACTTACCTGTATGTATTTGTAAATGTGCAGGGTGATGTAGTCTACAGAGTATAAGATGAGGCACAGGCCCATGTTGGATGTGGTGTTGTGGATATCACAGAGTAGATCCACGGCCTCTTGGCTTCCTTTGGGCCCCAGCTGAGCGTTCAGCTCCTGTGCTCGCCTCAGCTCGTAGGGTGAGGAGTCTGTTATGGGGGCACTGGAAGCCAGGAGAAGTAACAGAGTTATGTAAAAGCTGTTTTCAGTTTGATTTTGTGTTTACAAGAAGGAGCATTGTGGTGCAACTTTCCTTTTTTTTTTTCAACCTACCTCAACAAGGCAGCTGTGAAACAGCGATTGATATCTTGGTCTATGTATCTTCTGCAAGCATCCACAGCGTGTGGGTTCGACAGGACGGTGGTTATAGAAGCCGATCCAGCCCGATCTACCTTCCGTTTCTGCATGTCTCTCACCATGTACACCCCTGACATCTCATTTCCGTGGGTACCGCCACAAATGGCAACACGGGACAGTGGCGGGAAAGAGATGCGTTCCATCTATTGTTAGATAAGAAGTGTGCGAATTAAACATTTTCTAGATTCAAAAATCACTTACGGATTATTAGAGCATGTCAGGAATTCAAATGAGGGGCCATTCTTTTCATCGGAGGTTAGGGTTAGGGTCAAGAGTTGGGGTTAAGACTCGCAAAATTGGAACGGGAGTGAAAAGTCCAAATGTGCTGTAGGATGACAGTCAGTTATTTATTTTAATAAGTCACTGACTCAGACTTTAAGTGAGATCCCAGTGGATATGTTAACCCCTGTTTAAATATTGTATGTAGGTGTAAAAACAGCATTAGACTTCAGGCATGTGTTTCTGTGAATCATTGCAAAGACAACCTCTTGAGCAAAACAAACTGTAGTTGCCCATTTACTGAGCCGTCGTTACTATTGTTAATAGAAAGGACAATTCTAAATGAGGCACAGGCTGTTCACTTTGTAAATATGTTTGGCTAGAGGTGTTGTGACCCAAGGAGAGACTACAGATAGCAACCATCCTGAGTTTGGCCTCTGATGGTTGATATATTCACATAATAATACTTTACTTTACTTTGTGGCTATACAATCAGCAGCCTAATCTTTGAGGGAACAAGCGTGAGTGAGACCAAAAAGAAGCTGTATCTCAGTTTGGTGTTTTCAAGTTCTCGTTGAAGAGCTACTATCACTGTCTCTTCTTAATTGGCCAGAACATTTAAAAATGGGAAATGGTGGTTCAGTCAACTAATATTATATCAAGATTTAAACTGGTTCATGCTGTGCTGCACAAGCGTGAACCAGTTTAAATCTTGATATAATATCTGGATGGTAAGTTTAGAGACATGCTGACAATGGAGAAGTCTGAGAAGTTCTTATTCATTTTGGTAAACTGATGCATCCTGATGAGAGCTTGCGACTGTGGTGGAAATTTCTGTCAATAAAAGAGTAAAGTCAGATCTGTCTTTTCGGTAAGTTTGATCCAACCAGCTGCAGATGGACTCACCACACAGTCAAATTCATGAGCTGAGTGAATGAGCCCCGGGTAAAGGAGTGTTCACAATTTATACACAGATATCAACAAGGTCAAGGGAAGAGACAAGCACTCTCGGCGCCAGCAGTGATTAAGCTACACACATACGTACATACGACTATCCCAATCAGACAGGCTTCTCATCGACACAAGACATAAAGTTAAAACTTCATGACGCATAACCTGGGACTCGAAGCATAAAATTATCAGACATAAAACATGAGACAAGAAGGCGACTTTCTATCTGAGTTTTGGCTGGTTCGTGACTCTACTACAATCATATAGGGCAGAGGTTAGGTGTTCATACATTTGCAGTCACATGAAGCAAGTTAGATAAATGAAATCATATTCAACAAAATAGTTCAAAATTCATCAACCCATAATGAAAAGGAATTTTTCCATCACACGACCGTAAAATAATTTCTCCTCTCTCCAAAAAATTACAGCAGGTTAAGGTCTCTTTAAATGGCCAGTGAAGAGAGTACAGAATTACATGGCCTCTTTTCATAGTTATAGTCAACATATTCTTTGATCCTCCTTCTTGACACTGTTCAGCCCCAAAGGTCAACATTAAAAGCCTCAGGGGACCACACAGCTGTTGAAAGGGGCCCCGCCGTATGCAGGAAACTCAGTTACTGTCCTAACTGACCTGAATAACAACCTAAAAAAACCTTTATACACCTACAAGGAAATGATTACATAGCTTGTACCCTTCACACGTATATCCTCTCTGACAACAAATAATACAAGTGAATTGTTGCTCCAACATTATACAGAGATGTTGTTATCTTTTCTTGAAAAGCGATAGCGACACCGATATGCAAGTCAAACACAGCCAAACTGACGGAAACACCCCCAGAGCCCCTTTAATCACAAAGGCAAATTGTGAGGAATGGCGGACTAACCAAGTTTGGTAATGTGTCTATTTTTTTTCTTTGACATCTGACCTTTAATGCCTCATACTGTCGGGGCCACGGATCTAATAAACTAATGATGATTTCAAGAATTAAATCTGAGCTCTAGTATGTTTATATTTGTAACATTTATTTATTTATTTCTTTATCTGCTGTCATTGGACATTGCTTGTTGTGGCATGCAACTTTAGTGGCAAGTTCTCCCTCTTTTACAGTATGTATGTAAAATGGGCCTAAACAAATTGATATTTCACTTTTAACACTTAAAAAATGCCTACAACTACATTATGATGTGTTATAACTCCTTTATCATATGCTCCCACACTGCATATGAATGCTGGGCAGTGTGCAGTAAGTTTTGTGAATAAATGTGATGCTGACAATGTGTAGGAATATCTCTCTGTTGCATTGTTTCATTTTTCTATACTCCTCTTTGTTTTTTGCATTGAACGACATATCAATACAATAGCAACAGTAAAACAGACATTTAAAAAGTGAAACATCATAGTGTGTCATCATCAAAACATCAGTTCGGAGAGAGGAAACATATTACAATTTTTCAGAAGTTTGTTAGTCTCAGATACAGCATGCTGCCTTCATAGAGTTGATAACAACTGTAAAGTAATAAAAGTAAGTAGAGAAGTTTTCACAGCCAGCTCACTACTCACTACTGTTTGTTCATGTCTTGCAGAGGAGCAAAGTCCTATTCTGCACTGTTCAACTGACAGGATCAGCTCAGAGAGAAAAACATGTAAAACATGTAAATCAACTTCCACTAACAGACCGCATGAACACAAACGCCAGACACAATGTTCACAGCCGGATGTTGTCTTACCTTTTCTGTCAACAGGTCAGCTCTGCTCTGCACTCACTGATCTTCAGCAACCTTTGAATTCAGAGTGACGTCGCACTGGCACGGCACTGCCTTATTTCAAAACACACACTGCATATGAATGCAACACAGGCGCAAGCTGCGTTCACAGTCTGAGCCTTTAACTGTAGACATGCGCAGACATGAAGGCCAGCACTAAACAAGTCCACCAATAGACTGTTTCAGTCACAGCCGGCCTGCCTACTTCCTTGTGTTTGTTTCAACCTTCGAGCGGCCCTCCTCTTTATGTTCTTCGGCTCAGATTTCAAGCAGTGGAACATGTTGTGAGGGTTAGGGTTATATGATGATTCAGGAACTTTCACTGTGTTGTTTTCTACCAGCAGAAGTCGCTCTGAGTGCTCTGTGGGCTGGGGTGCAACTTAGAGGGACCACAACAACAACAACACAGGGTTGTAAATGCATCTACTGATACAAACGCTTTTTCCATTTTGCATTTTTGATGAGTGGTCCTGTGATGGGGCATGATGTCATTTTGGAGAAGAAATTCAAACTCAGAATTTTGATAATTAAAGTATTAATGAGGTGATAATACAAACTCAGACATGTTTATTGTTTACATAAATGAATAAACAAGCTGTTCGCAGGGGAAAAGGAGGTTCCCAGAACACTGTTTGAAGCTATAAAAGGTGGCAGGGTCCGCCACATATAAACAAAGTAAAACAGAATGAAACTGTGTTGTCCTTAAAGGTCAATTTGTTTATTCAGTTTTTTCTGTCATGAAAACAAAGAAAGGCTGTTTACTTAGTTTGTTTACACATAATTTAAATCAAAGAAGAATATTCTCTTATAACATCAAATGAAAACTCCCCCAAAATGACATACTGCACCTTTAATTTGACTTTTGGGACATTTAAAAAGAGAAGAAATGGTGAAAATGTTTCTTTCCAAGGGGCTACAGCCATGAGTCATTGTTTGTTACCTTCGTTAAATTACATTTAAAAGCATACATGCTGACTGTGGAACTGTGCAGATGGGCAGTATAAACACCTTTTTCTTCACATACCTGTCTTATGTTAAATATGTGACCTACATTTTACATGTTCTGCAGACATTGTGTTCACAGTGCAGCAGTAAAGAGAAACTTTGGTGAAAACTTTTGTGTCCAGCCTGATAATTGATTGTAACCCTGGTTCAGCTTCAGGTGAGGTTAATCCTGAGAGCTAACCTTATCAATTCCTGGCTATAGTCTGGAGGGATCAGTTTACATGATAACTTGGGTCATTCTCACTTAAATCTGCCTTTTGAGACAAACGTTGCTGATAATGAAGCTGATTTACTGTGATTAACTGAGTTGAACTGGGAATTTGTTAAAAATTCTTCTGCGCTTAACTTTAATTACTCTCACATCATAACTTATAAGCATCAACATGACAACATCAACATCATGTTTTCAGCTCATCTCATTACATTACGATGCTATCTGACTTGTCTTTCATGGTCTAGTTTTGTGGTTCTCAGCCATTTTTGCTCGTGACCCTTCAAAATAAAGCAGTGTCAACATGTGACCTCTTGTCACAGACGTGATGAGTTAATGTTCCACAAATTCCCATTCCAGTAAAGGTTAAAGTTCAAATTTGTACACAGGAACGTAGTGTCTTTTTCTTTCCTCTCCCATTTATCATCCTGCTGCCACTTCTTGTACACATTGTAACCGATTAAAGTCAAACTGAACCCTAGTTTGGGAATCACTAACATCTAGTAAATGTCAAAATGGTTATTACCTCACAACCTTTGTATCTTTCCCCTCCAAATAACCCTGCCGGCCTCTTCCATCTCTCTCACTCTCTCTCTCTCAAGAGACGTGCTGAGCTCCATTTAGACATGTAATCCTGTCGGATCAGTCACTTGATCATAAGCTGCTTCCTCTCACTCGTTCACTCCGTCTCTCATCCTCCCGTTCTCTCTGCCAGTTCAATTAAATCTGGTGGATTTCATTTCACTCCAATTCGTTTCAGTTCAGATGAACCCAAACAAGCTTCGACTGCCTGAAAATCATTAGAACTATACTGCCAGAGTGCTGCTGCGAGGAGACTTGTGGTTTTGTTCTGCTCGCCAATCTGTTGATGTCGGACCTTTAATTACTTCTTTTTTTTTCTGTTTTCAACCTTTGTTTTAACGGGAGAATACACTGCGGTAGAACCTTTTCAACGGTGAAGCAGAGTGTAAACCATAGACAGCAAGAAACAAAAAAAGGTAGCCAGTCAAAATTGTGATAAAAAATAAAATCAAAAAAAAGGCAAATTAGTAAAATAATTAAACCACAGGAGTAAAGAAAGGAGTTACAATTTAAAAACTAAAACAAAAACTGTTGGACATGACATAAGATTATAAGAAGTCAAAAGTTAAAATGTCTTATGAATATAAATGTGGCGAACTGTAGTTTGCGCTGCATGTTATACGTACTACTATAACAAAGCCTGACAATGACAATGACAGTTTAATGCAAAACAGCGGTCATGTCGTGTCAGCGTTTTATTTTGAAGGACCATTCATTAATTCCCTTTGAACTCACACAAGTGCACACACACCCTTATTTTTTCTCTCATGTTTGCTGCCAGAAGATGGCAGAAAAGCTCTCGAGCCCATCAACAAATGTATAATTCATCCCAGTGGAGGAGTAACTAATGGGCCTGGCATTTTGTCTGAAGTGTAGCACGGCACTTCCTTTTTTATGTAACTGTTTATAAAAAAGGGAGGTGGACACATTTTGAGCCATACACCAAGTTATACAAATTGCAAAATGAGTTACTCTTTATTATCATTATAAATTATATTGACATTTATTTAGTTTTCAGATAAAGATGTCCATTAAAAAAAACTCAAGCTTGTGAAATAGAATTCATTATCAAAGATTGAACTAGGTGTCTCCAAGCATTTTTACTTATGACCCCTTCACAGAAAAGAAGTTGAGAGGCCCTGTGTCATGTGTCAGATATCTATGTGTCGTTCCACGGAGGGGTTCACCATCAACTTTCCCAGCAGGCCATAACTGCTTCCATGCCAGTTTATGTCTCACTGTGAAAACGAAATGTTTTTAACAATAACACTGCCTGACTGCCTCTGATGAGCAGAAAGAGGAAGAGACAAACCATTCAATTATACAGGACTGGAGCCCCGGAGAGCTTAAATTCTGGTTTACACACAACTACATTTCCGCTGACAAACGTAATATTGATTCACAACAGGACACAAAGTAGAAAAACCACGGACAACAGTCATACCTGGTGTGGCGTTCTAGGAACAATCCTGAGGAACCTCATTTCCCCCGCGATGTCAAGAAGTATTCAGTTCATTTTCACATGTGAAGTAGCATTATCAGACTCCTGCTTTGAAAATATCAAGTAAAAGTACCTAAATATTAAATGCAAAATGTACTTAACGTATCACTATCAGTACTCTTAATGCTGAAAAATGACGCTGTGAGTGTTTTATTATTATTTATTGTAACATTGTTCTAATATTCCTAATGCATTTCAAATGAATGAATGTCAGTCACATTTTTATCAAATAAGTGATGCAGAGGACGTAAAATGACACAGAGCATCTTTACCAGTTTACTTTTCTCCACCGGGTTGTATTGACTAGACTACGCTCCACTCGTCAGTCACTGTAATTTGCTCCACTCGGATCAAACATCACCCTATCACCCACAGATCAGACGGCAGACAGAGACAGACTTATCTCTCCTGCTGTTCCCAGAATTCTGATTAAATGAAGCCTGAATTATTCATACGAAACAGAGGAGCTGTTGAATGCAGCTGATGATATTAGAAGCTGTTTGTGACCTTTTTTATTATTAGGGGATGGGGCGTGTTGAGAACAGGTTTGAACGCTGACATTTGAGATAGGGAGTGGCCCAGAAGAGGTGGCCTCTGGGTAATGAGGTCTTACTGAGAGGAAGCAAGACTTTTTTTCGACCTTCTTGTGGTCGTTTCCCACAGCTTGTATGTGTTTGTGAGCTCGAAAAAGACTGACCCACACACTCAAAAAATACCTGTGTGTTCAGAGATTTTTTTTTTTTTTTGTCACAGGCGGGTGCCAGACTATAAACACCAGATATGACAATGTTGATGGAAAACAACACACACACACACACACACACACACACACACACTGCTCATAAAAACAACCTCAGCAGGTACACTTGAAGCTAATTAGCAGTAATAACCCAGCAGGAGATGAAAACTAATAAACTGTATTTTCTCTGTGAGGCAATTTGAAGTGTGATTTGGGATCTCTGTAGTGTGATTATCGGAGACAAACACATTTTGTCACACAACAGCAGTCAGTCAAATGAAACCTGCATCGTGTTCAGCAATGCCTCTGAGCACAGATCAGACACGTTGGTTCCCTGTTACAATGTGTAAGTATAAAACTTATTTTTCTCTTTTGCTGTACTCTATTCTGCAAACTCTTCAAGTTAGAGTTTGATCAGGAGATACTGTGTTTAAAAAAAAGAGGGGAAAAAAATCAACAGATGTTATGTGAAATAAATCTATGTACTGTGTTGCAAAGATATCTACTGAAGTTAGCATGCTAAGCAGCTAGCCCTGGCCTGTCCGTTCTCAGAAAACTAGTCAGCTCTCTCAGTCCAGAAGGCTCACTGTACAGCTAACTGAGCTAACTGTGCTAACCAACAAATGGCAGCAACAGTTATCTTTATCAAAGTCACCAAATTGCACGTCACCTTTTGCACAGTTTGTCCTCTTGTCTGTTTATGAGACTGTTCAGCCTGTAGAGAGAAAACAGACTCTAAATATTAAGTAGAAATCTGTAGATCATTTTCAAGTAGGAGCATGAAGAGATGTTGTTGAAATAAACGTCCCATATTATACTGTTCTTCATCAATTTCACACAGCTGTCAGAGGTTCAACAACACTGTATTCAAAATGCATTGCCCCAAATCCATCCATGGTCCTGAATTTCAGCTGACTAAAAGTCGCTCAAGTGAGCTCTACTGAGAGCAGGCTGATTCTGTGCCTGCACCTTTAAATGCTAATGAGCTCCTTCTGTCAATGCCTACTTGCCTGCTACACATCCCTCTCAGGGAGACATGCCACTTGTGCTAGCGGTAGCATGCGCTAATGTTATGGTGGATGTGTCGCTATGGCTCGTGGAGATGCTGTCGTTCAACCATACCAGTTTGACCCTAAATCGGACCAAGAAGAAGAGGCTCCTGAAGAAATACAGACTCTGTGGCTGCAGCAGGACTTTTCAGAATGGTTAGTGTGTCTGAGTGATGTTAGTTTGTTCGTATGTGTTACAGTTACTGTCATGTAGCTAATTGCTAACAGCTTGAGAAAACTGTGTTTGTCTCCAACAGTCTCCAAACTCTTGGACACTGTTCGCATCATCTCTGTCTCCAGTCTGCACAAGTTTCCAGACTTTTTACTGTGACAACCAAGCTCCATTGGAATATTATTAACATTAAACTCTGTTTCAAACACCACTGCATAGCAGACCGAGGCAGAGCTAACTAGTAAGCCAGTTTCCAGCTGACTTCATTATATTCATACTCGTAGGCAACTGTAAATATTACCATATTTATTACCAAGGGGACACTTACCTGTGGCTCGGGTGCAGTTGCTGGGTCCCGTAAGGTTGGGACACGAACCGGAGCCAGCATGTTGTCATTAAAAATAGACGCAACCACTGTCTCTTCCGTTGTTCTGTAGCTGGGACAGAATATAGGCACATATGTTGATTTTTACAACCAACAACAGAGCACCTTCAAAGAAACACCACGGAGAAGAAATAAAAACTCTGAATTTTTACACTATTGTTTAGGTAATAATAGAAATTCTTTTTTTTTTCATAGTGAATAAACAAGCTGTTCTCAGAGTTTCCCCAGAATACAAAACAGGTGGCAGGGTCCGCAAAATATAAACAAAATAAGACAGTACGAAATTGTGTTGTCAGTTTGTTTATCCAATTTATTCACTCATGAAAACAAAGAGTTTGTTTATTTAGTTTGTTTAGTTATAAAAATAGTCAATAAAGATCTTTCTATCAGATTTAAAAAATTTCCCCAAAACTACATACTGCGCCTTTAAGTGCTCTTAAAAGTCACATTCAGAGATTCAGAGAGAGTCTCACCTTTAAAACCATTAATGGCCTTTACACTTACATCAGTTTTGAGCTTATGGTTATATAAACCTACACTAAACCCTGACAGTAGTAAGGATTAACTGCATCACACTTATTCAAAGCCTCACACTGGAGATTTAACGCAAAACAGTTTCCTCCATTTAGAGTGATGCAGTTTGGACATTCACCAGAGTTTAGAAGTAAAAGTCACTATTTGATGAGCTAATAATCTTACTGGCCGGACCAAAGAACACACAGCTGTTGTTCATTTGATCAGACTTTTACTAAAGCTACTTTGTCCGGTGCAGGTCAGAGAGTTTCAACATGTCAGAGTTTTTTTGTTTTGTTTTGTTTTTTTTAAATTGTGCTTTTAGTACTTTTAAGTTACCTCTGAATACCTCCTCTTCCACTGCAAAAAACACAAACATTGCTCAGCCAAAACCTTTACATATGCTCCTTATGCTACAGTAACTGACGTGGTGCTCATATCAGTGTGACTGCCTTCGACAGATGCATCTGATCTTAGACTATCAGACATGCATCTGCTTGATGCTCTCTCTCTCTCTCTCTCTCTCTCTCTCTCTCTCTCTCTCTCTCTCTCTCTCTCTCTCTCTCTCAGTCTCTCTCAGTCTCTCTCTCTCATCTCTCTGTCTCGTTGGTCACATGTTAACACATCTGGCGCGTATGTTGCGCATCGGAGGTGCCCAAGTGATGCCTGTTGCCTGCCAGCAGCGGACAGAGTCAGATCGGGACCGAGCACACCTGAGGAATGGCCTCTGAACGCCATGAGTCCAACTCAACCAGAAATCTGACCAACCAGTTCGTGCAGCCGGCGTGGCGCATCGCGCTGTGGTCGGTGGCGTACAGCACCGTGCTGGCCGTGGCGGTGTTCGGAAACCTGATCGTTATCTGGATTATCCTGGCGCACAAGCGGATGAGGACCGTCACCAACTATTTCCTGCTGAACTTGGCTTTCTCCGATGTGTCCATGGCCGCTTTCAACACGCTCATCAACTTCGTCTACGCGGCTCATGGAGAGTGGTACTTCGGAGAGGTGTACTGCCGGTTCCACAACTTCTTCCCGGTCACTGCGGTGTTCGCCAGCATCTACTCCATGACGGCCATAGCCATCGACAGGTGGGGACAGAAAAGATACCAATTTTTAAGAATAAATTGACTGTTGGAATTCCAGTTGGATTAAATGAAAATATGAGGCACAATAAATGTTGTGTAGAGGATCAATTGCACATAAAAAAGTACATGCAATGACCTTATTTAATAATTCCTTCACAGAAAAAAGTTTCTAATGTTATTTTCTGTAGTTTTCTGTGTTTTTACTTAAAATATTTTACAAAATGAGCGCTCAGGGATTAAACACTGATAATGATGCAGCTATTTTGATAATAAAATCATCAGTTTCAGTATTTTTAAAGTCAAAATTCACTGATTCCAGCATCTTACTACCTTTTTGACATTAATTGAATGTCTTTGAGTCTTGGACGAAACAAGACATATGAGGACGTCATCTTGGGTTTTTCTTGAGATTTCGTGACAGTTTATAGACCAAGCAACCAGTCAATGAAAAAAAGAGAGGAAGACTTGTGATCAAAATAACATCAAGGTTTCCTCAGTGTACCGGAGCGTGAGCACAACATTGTGACAGGAGAACATTTTCTGAAATTGAACAAAACGAAATTTAATTTTTAACTTATTTGTAGTTTTGCAGAAAGATACAACATTTGTTTTGATGATTGGGACAATTATCACCTGAATCTGAGTTCCCATGTGTGTAAATGTGTGTTCGTCACTCAGGTTTTACCTCCTTGATCTAGGCTTGATACTAAAGAAGACCGTGCTTTTGAGGTGGACGATCAAGATCCATTTGTATAGTTTTGCCTTTGTGTGATTTTTTCTCTGCTTTTACTGTGTTTCATGTAGGCACTTTGTGATGTCTCGGCTCACAAAAGCTGTATGTATAAACTGCTGTATAAATAAAGTTACTTATGTACTCTCAAGGCATTGTCAGGCTGTCTTGTTAGAGCGAAAGAGCTCTAAAAAGACACTGTTCGCTCCCTGCTCAGCACCAAACTGCACATAAAGTTAGCTTGTAAAATTAGCTTGTAATACGTAGAATTTAAAAGGTGATTGGATATTGAGTTGGATACAAGCACAACCCCAAAGGAATTGCTAATGATGAGTTAAAACTCTCCTGAGACCCTCAACATATTGTGGAAACTACCTGTGTGCCTTTAACACACTTTTACATAAGTCATGATTATTTGTTTTTACAATAAAAAGAAAACATTGCCAACCATGAAATAGTTTATTAAATTCAGTGTTTATACCCTCACAATTTTCTATTTTTAAATAATTAACTTCGAGTTGTTACATTTTTATGTAACAAATGTTTTACATTCAAGAACAGACAGTCTCCACCAGGAGTAGCTGGTTGTTATTTACAGCCATATAATGACTTAACTAAGTTCGGTAAACGTGATATTTTCGGTGGACACATGATTAACACCTTTGGAATTCCATTTAAAGGAAATGATAAGATTCGGATGATGTGTTTTTTCTTTTTATGACTAGAACGGTTTATTTGTTTTGAAACTCAGCTTATCCTCTTAAATTCAGTCAAGTTATTTATTTTATTACTCAGTTTTTGTTAATTCAGTTTATTTTCTTGTATACTTTATTGAGGCTGATATGTTGTAGTTTCTCTCTTGTGACAAGGGTACTTGTTGTATGTTGCTTTGGATGAAAAGCTTCTTCTAAATGCCCTGAATCTGAGTAATGCAGTGAGTCACGCTAACCCAGTCAGCAAAACACCAGCTGTGATAATGGTCATGCCTTTAAGCTACTGGGTTTATGTGCCAGGTTTGCATTAAGCGGAACTGTTTTGTAATCTTTGCATTGACCAGCTTGGAGTCACAATTCATTGTGACCTCTGACCTGCAGGTACATGGCCATCATCCATCCCCTGAAGCCTCGTCTGTCGGCGAAGGCCACCACAGGAGTCATCGTCTGTATCTGGAGTCTGGCCGTGGTTCTGGCCTTCCCTCTCTGCTACTTCTCTACAACCAAAACTCTGCCCCGCAGGACCCTCTGCTACGTGGCCTGGCCCCGCATGGCCGACGACTCCTTCATGTGAGAACTCTGACGAACCATTATCGCCATTATCTTTTCAAATCTGGGCTGTAATCTCGTTTCATGTCTGTGAGTGTCTCTGTGCATGGTCTGGTTGTGTCTGTCATCAACCCCAGATATGTATATGTCATGGTTCAGCCTCTCTCCATCCTACTTGTTACTCGTCAGTTAAAATGCTTGCGTCTCTCCATTTGTGCAGGTATCATATCATAGTGACAGTCCTGGTCTATGTGCTGCCCTTAGTGGTGATGGGCATCACTTACACCATCGTGGGCGTGACTCTGTGGGGAGGAGAGATCCCAGGAGACTCATCTGATAACTATCATGGACAGCTCAGGGCCAAACGAAAGGTAACCACTACATTTATTGAATGCACTTACAGTCTATAGTTAAACTTCCTTCTATTAAGGAAGTATGGCATATATTTCTACTTACTAAGACAGTTTTTACTTGTCTGAGGACAGTCAGTGAAACTGTAATAAATCACTGAAGTGACGACTCTCACATAGATGTTTTGGTTTTTTTGCTGTTTTCGAAACTTTTTTGAATGTTTTTATGTCATTTTATATTGTTTATTGTTTTGTATGTAGAGTATATTTCACTTTTTTCTGACTTTAATCCTCACTACTGCAAAATTGTTTGTCTTTGATTAGAAATTGGCATTTTGTGTGACATTTTACAGAAATGACAAGTTGGTTAGATGTTACAAAGACTTACAAAGAAGTCCTTTTTCTGCAGAAAATGTGGGTCAAGTTTCATGGTTCAGGTTTGTAACATCCTTCATGCTGCAAAAACATACAATATATAGACACTTTTTTATACACATATGTAGACAAAAACACCAAGGAAGTAATGGAAGTTTAAAAATTGTGTCTGGGTGAATATTAACATCAGCCATGATGTTGATGATAACATGGTCGCCACCTTTACATTAAAAAGGTAAACATCAGGCAAAAACTGTCCGTCATCTGTGTCTGTGTTTGAGCCCCCAGCATCAGTGAGGTAAAGACAGAGTCAACCACTCCCCATCCTGCTGTTGTCATGGAGACGGGTGTCTTATCCTGTCTTCTTCCAGTCCTCCCTCAGGTAGTGTTGAATGGTAGAAAGACGTCTTGGGCAGTGATCGTCTTCAGGTTCGCCACGCATAATCCAGAACTAACGTTTCCTCTTCCAGCGCCGAAGATTTTCTTACTGCCATTTGCAATAGGTGTCAGGTTGGGGTATAAAAGGGGAAAGACTATGGAAAGGGAGGTGGACCCAAACGCAGTTACCGGAGGCACGATCAGGGAAACAAAAGGCGAGCTTTTATTAACAAAAGCCGAAATACAAAAACAGACAAAAATGGGACAAAAGGCAAAGTAGCAAAATAAAACAGTTCAACAAAGTGCAAAAGAAAAAGGCAAAGTACAAATCAAACATGGAAATCTCAAAATCAAAACATACCAAACTGGGACAGAAGCATGAACAGGAGCATGGACAGAAGACAGAAAACAATGACCAGACAAGGAGTGAGGGGAACACAGAGACTAAATACACAGACACTAATGACATGACGAGGAACAGGTGAGGAGAGAGAGGAGGAAGGAAGCCAGGTGTGATAATGAGGGGGAGGAGCACAGAGGAACAGACCAGGAGGGAACAAGACAACAGACAGAGGGAGCCAGAGGGGAGAACATAGGAGAAACTTAAAGGACACATGAGGGCATGGAAAATCAAAACATGAGACACAAGACATGGAAAAACAAAACACAACACAAGACATGATACAATGACGTAAATCAAATACAAGAAACCAAAAAACAGATACAAGAACAAACAAAACAGGAGTCATGACAATAGGTGTTTGAGCAGCAAAACAGAAACAATAGAAGTTAAATAATCAAAAGTGTAGTGAAATTTCAAGGAGCTGCCAGCTGCTCCATCTGAATGCACCGCCATTGCCCTGACTTGATCTAAAAAGACAGAGGACAACACACCAGCTATCCATATAACAAACAAATAAACAAAACAAGCAGGGACATCATTCCACCAAATTAATAACGATCCACTTGTATTGGAGGATGACTGCTGGTTTGGGAGAGAGGAGAACACGTTACACAGAGAACTAAAACAGATGCAATCAGGTCTCTGCTGTGTGGCAAATCACTGTGGACCACTTATACAGCTCCAATCAGTAAAAATGTGTCCTGGGGAGCTGCAAAGCACATCGGTTCAGCGCTGTAAAGGGAATTCATTTAACTTTTCTAGACAGATAAAACAGACTTCAGTCAGTACACTTTGACTTGTCATGTGTTGCTAGAGACTCAAACGTAGCTATTTCAACGTGAGCTGCAGCCCAAACGGAGAGAAAAGTATCCGGTGGCACTTGTTCCACAGCAGTGAGACGTCATCAGTCAGGCAACACAGTGTGCTTTGCAGCAGCTACTGTGAGGGTCGGGTGAAACAGGGATTAAGGTCGTCACAGCTGTCATGGCGAGCATCTATCACGATGGCCCTGCGAATAATGAATATTGTTCGACGTCATAGAAACTGCAGGTTAATCAAAGAGAAAGTGTAAGCAGGGGGTTTTCAGTTATAAAAGGGTGTTTGGGGTGAAATTTGATCAAATAAATGACGCAAATCATTTCCTAAACTGTGAATCAGCAACATTTCAGACGGGCCAAACAACAAACATGTATCTAAAATTAAACTTAAATTATCCTGTAGAATGAGCGAAGAGAGCAGCAATCTGAACTAAAAAATGGAGATTGACATTATGGATGCTGTGTTGATGCCACAACACATTCAGTGCACAGAAATAGAGACGGAGACAGGTGTAGGTTTGCCATTTATTATCTTCTCGAGGGCTTTATAGAAAAAGATCATCACCGGCTGAGATTGCTGGCAAAATTGAGCCGTGAGAGATAAAAGGGATTTCATAAATGTCAGGAAACAAAGCTACAAGACAATGTCAGGCCTGATTCAAAGGCCCATGCTGACAAGATGCCATCTGGGCCGGAGATAAGAGGACGTCGCTCTCATCTCCGTCTGGCAGATGAGCTTCTGATGATGCTACAATAACTGCCCGCTCCTTTCAACCCCCCACAGCTCGGTATTGTGCTGCGACGCACTGATGATGTCTGCGTCGCTCTCCCCGCCGTCCACACTGGAACCTGCTGTGTGTGGTGCGTCATCGCTGACCTTTCTCCTTTCTTCATGCGGCAGCCACTTTGAACTCATTAAAATGAAAAGCCAATGTGGTCATAATGAAGGGAAACAGAAGACATACTTGCAACTTCAAAGACAAAAAAGAAATATTAAGAGCTGTCATGGCTTCAAACACTCAATATCACAGCGAAGTGGCATGTGGGCAAGAGTGTGTTTTGCTTCTTTAGTCTGATGTTTCCCTTTTGGAGACCACAACACAACTTAACCATATACATAGACACACATGTTCACCGAAACAACTTTATAATTTGAAGATGAATCAGATATTATGTGGCATAAAAGTGACAAAAAAACAAAAAATCAAACAAACAAACAAACAAACCCAAAAGCAGCTGATAATGTTAGTTGTTCTCGCAGGTGGTGAAGATGATGATTATCGTGGTGGTGACCTTTGCCCTCTGCTGGCTCCCCTATCATGTCTACTTCATTGTGACGGGTCTTAACAAGCCTCTGAGCAAGTGGAAGTACATCCAGCAGGTTTACCTGTCAGTGCTGTGGCTGGCAATGAGCTCCACCATGTACAACCCCATCATCTACTGCTGCCTCAACAGCAGGTGAGTAAAAATGAAAATCTCCCCAACAACAACAACAAGAAAACACTCTTGTAGACAGGCCTACTTTACATGTACAACATGATTTGATGTGGGTGCAGGTTCCGGGCCGGTTTCAAGCGGGTTTTCCGCTGGTGTCCATTTGTCCGGATCTCAAGCTACGATGAGCTGGAGCTCCGAAACACGAGGCTTCGACCGGGTCACCAGAGCAGCATGTGCACCCTGTCTCGGGTCGACACCAGCATCCTCAGCAAAGACAAGAGCGTGTGTTCCCGTGGAAACAGGTCCAGACTGAGTTCTGAGCTCAACAATAAAGACGATTAGCTGTCTTCACGGACACACTCCAGCTAAACACTCATCCTTCTTTGACACATTACTTTGAGCTGTCAAATGTTGATTTTCCTGTTTTTTTGTTCACACAAGCTGATAAATATTAGTAAACACAGATGCATGTGGTGAATGCTTATAAATCTCGGCATTGTTTTTGATTTGTACATTACACCAGAGTTTTTGTAATGTGAGGAGGGAGCAGGAGAATTAAAGAAGAAGAGACATGAGGCAAAAACACTTCAAAAGAAAAATGGATGTTGATGTTCTAACAGGAAGTTAGTTATTGTAGCGTGGCGATATGGTCTGACGATATGGTCCGTTTACCAAAAGCTGCAGGTTGGAGGTATGGGTATTTATATGTGTGTGTGTGCGTGTGTGTGTGTGTGTGTGTGTGTGTGTGTGTGTGTGTGTGTGTGTGTGTGTGTGTGTGTGTGTATGTATGTAAGTATGTATACACACACACACATATACTTTATTTTTGTGTCAGAAGGCAGAGGTCCAAAATTAATGATTTAAATTCTGTATGTAAAATATCACACTGAGCTCAATATTATTTTTTTATTTCTTTATTTTGTTATGTATTTACTTATTAATCTGGTCATATGGAAGAAACTAAGGTACTTCGTTAGAAACATGAACTAAGTATTTCAAGAAGCTTATGACATTTGTTTCATGTTACACCCCGTATGATATGCATAGTAGTATATGCATTAGAGTGAATACCGTACTCTGTAGACATGCCATCAGACCATTACTCAGTGGAATTCATTGACATTAACAGCAGTAAGAGTATTACTGCTGCTCAAGCAGAGATAATACCCTTAAATCTGTTGTAGTGACACTGATATCAAACAATCCTGGTTGGACTTTTCCTGCATGTCGTGACAGAATGTAAATTCACAAGTGCTTGCTGCTGTGATTGTTTAGTGGAAGAAAGCATGTGCCATTTTAAAAGTAATTAATCATTTGATATTAATTAGAACTGTAAGACTTTTTGGGACTGTAAGAGTTGGTATTTACTGTGAGTATGATTTTCTCTTGTACATTGAAAGGGTACGTAAAGTGTGTTATAGTATTTTGATATGTTGTTGCAAACACAATCATTCATAGCCTTTATGGTGGATTTGTATTTTTAACTATTAATATTCTGTTATTAATGCTTTTATATACTTGTGTATGTGTTTCGCTAATTGTTGCTGATTTGCCATTTGTATTATACGTACGGCCCTTTGAGGCATGCTTTGTGATATTGCGCTATAATAAACTTTGACTTGACTTGACATATGTGCTGGCTGTGGACCAGTGACTGACTGAGGATTAGAGACCTAAGAAAAAGTTATTGAAAAAGACGTGTTCCTATGCAGAGTGAATGGGATGGATCAGAGGGGAAATTGTCAATTGTCAAATGTTCCAATTTCCAAAAATGTTCCTCCAGAAAGTGTTTAGGAGCTCGTTTCAGTGTTTTACTGGATTTAAGCTTAGAGGCAGTAAACTGACTTCATTCAATCTGTTTGCCAACTCACTCAGAAACTGATGAGATTGAATCATAAATAAAATGTACCCCAGGTACTATACTGTACGTCATTGTGAACTGGTCCATCAGTCCACTGAAACGATGTGAGTGAAACCTGATTCATTGGATCAGAATAGGGTGGGAGTCAGCATGCATTTCAGTGACTTCCCTGTTTATAAGCTGCTGACATTCTAGGAAAAGATACTTGAGGGCCAGTCCTCGAACAGACGTACGTGTGTGAAAAATATGATGCAAGACAGAGATGGTTCAACCAGTTTATTGCCAAAACAGCCAAAACATATAACAGCTGTTGTTAAGACCTGATACTGCCTTATTTTCAGGCAAACTCTGTTGTTGCCCGTGGCATTAGAGTGCTAATCACAAACATACAGCATGTAAGTCACGTACTGAGGTCCTCTCCATCCGGGGAACTGTGTTGCACATCCCTTCCACTTCTTTCCTGTCACATTCTTACTGTACACTGTCTAATAAAACCATACAATGACCCTCCCCACCCATATTTAAAAAAAAAAAAAAATTGCCTTATCTTCAATATGTTGATATTAATGTATATTATTGTTGACATGCGTAAAGAAAATATTTCAGCTATATTTTTGCAGCTGACTACAAAAGCTTGCAGCACTTTAACTGGCAGACATCAGAGCAAAACAGGTTTATATTCTCACAAAAAAAAAAGTATAACTGTACAGACATGCAACTTCTTAACTCTAAGAGCAGTCTGGGATGCTCATTGTTTTTGCTCAACAGTTAAAAAAAAGAAGAGATAAAGCCACCATCACCGACACGAGCCACTGGGAGGAGACATCAGCCAGGGACCTAAAGAGATGGAAACAAAAGACAGAGATCATTATTATCAATACATCTCAAAAGCCCCAAAACAAGTAGTTTCTCAAGATTGTCATACAGATGACATGTTCTGCCAAAGATCACAGAAGAGGTGTATATATTTTTAGTATTTTCTGTGCTCTTCTTGCTGGTTTGAAGTAGACGGCGCTCAGATGGAAAAAGATGATGTCACCAAGCTCTGAGCACTAATGAGTAATTAACAACATTTGAATCAAAATATGAGGTCGGTGGGTAAATTGCTGACATTGTCAGCACTGCCAGTCAAATCTGATCAAACTACACCCATACACACATGATAATGTCCACTTTTCAAAATCATAGCCAAAACGCCAGTATGAAATTTAACAGGGGTCTTCAGTTATATTGTTTTTCATTAAACTGCACTTATATTAGGTGACCACAGGATCTGTCACTTACACGATTCCCATTAAATAGCCGCTCCCTATTGGCAAAAAGTTGAGGCGTAGGCTAACGCTTAATGCAAATAAGGTCAGTCCAATTTAACTCCTCACCTTTGGAATCACCTGTGTGTTATTTCAGGCCTAAAAATGTTTTCAGAAATATATTTCAGTTTTTTTTTTAATTTGTTTTAATTTGTAATTGAGCTGCTACGTTGGTCTGGTTTGAAATCTGAGGGCAGACAGCCTACAAGTGGCATTCGTCAAATCAGGTGAAGCCTGACAGAGTTGCTGTGGTTGTTGAAGGGTGGTTTCTCTGACTGCACCACACCCAAAATATTTTGGGTGTGGTGCAGTCAGGAAAAACTATGTGGTCTTGATTGCAAATATCAAATGCTTCTCATTAATTACTCATAATTCTGTTACCTAACTTCACACACACAGTTTTGATCAAGATTCAGATTTAACCTCATAATTCCAAGGTTAGTATTCGTGAACAATCTTGTGATTGAGCAAAAAATGTTATTATTATCAAGGATGTGAGTCTTACCTTGAAAAACTCTTACAGCCGGGCTTGTTGACCAGTCTTGAGTGATTCAATACAACTCCAGTGTATGTAGCATCATTCTCGTCAGTTATTCTTTTCACTTCCTCCACAGTGAACACCTCAGTAGAGGATAAGAGTGCTAAATCCTCCCAATGGCAAATGTTGTCTCCCAGGTTGGCATAGAAGCAGGAAGTAATACTGAAAAGTGTCACCCCATCCAAATCACCGTCTTTAAGATATTGTGTATAGTTTGAATGAGCGATGATAAACTTTCCAAATCTCACCTCTGAGCCCTTTTCAGCTGTGTATTCTTCTGACATATAAAACAGAGTCTTGCACGTCTTCGGATTCAGCAGTGTAATTGCATCCATGAGCAGGAAGTAAAGAGACTTGAAGTGGAAGTCGTCTGTGTAGGTGCTAATGTTTGCACCTGCTGTCGAGACAGCATCATCAAAGGGCCTTAAAGAACTGTCTCCACTTTGTGCACTCACAACTGTACAAAGTGCAGTCGTATGTTCCTTCACTCCACCAGGGATCAGCTTTTCACATTCTGAATTTACACGCCATTCTTTCTGGAGTTCCTTAGAGCGGTTGAGCTCTTGTCCTAACAGGCCTGAACGAATAAACTCCTCCATGGTTTGCTCACGGCATCCTGTGTATATGACATCCACAGCATTTGGGGCCATGTCCAGTAGTTTTGCTTTCCCAGCCGTCACCTTTAATTGAGTGTAGAATTTAAAATATACTTTCAAGGGAGAAGATTTTTTTCTGACAAAACAAGATTGAACAGGTGTTTGTTCTAGAAATAAAACTTACTTTGCAGGAGAGACTTATGAAGAGGATTGCAGCGAAAAGTAGCTTTCTCTTGTCCCACATTGTGAAGGGTTCTTCCTGTCTTCTACCGCCACAAACTGGCTGAAAAAGAAATCAAAGAAAAAGCACTGCAGGACCAAACTTGAATAAAAAGTTCTATGACGCCATACACAGTTGAGACATGAGATGATCTGGCTTATTGCTCAAATCATTTGTTGAGACAAGCCCTAAAGTTATCACCAGATTTCTTTCCCTGAAATACAGCAACGACACACACAGCAACAAGATCATACACTTAAATGAATGCTGAAATGTTAAAATCATTTCAAGGAACATACCTTAAGAAAAGTTAACGTATTTTCTGGGAGCACCTATCTCAGAATCAAGTCGATGTACATCAAACTGCAGGGATGTGATCATTCTGTGCAGAAGAAGCGGTAGGTGGGAGAGAAAAAAAACAGTATCTCACTGAGCAACTCCTTCTGTTTCCTGTAAAAGGAAGTAACATGCCACTGGGAGCCCTGGTGTTCAGGAATTTCCTCTGATAGAGCTACTGAGTTACTGTAGGAGACTCTTACTGATTTGTTGGCCATGCTCATACAAACCACAGAAATCTAACTGGACCAGCCCAGCAATAAAACTATTTTTGTTTTTTCTGTTTATTAGTTTGAATGCTGACTCATGAAGTTCAGCTTCCAACTTTGGCAGCTTTATTGTGCTTCCTGAAATGTGAGGCAATGGTTATTCACACTGGCTCTATCAAAAGATAAATACAATTTTTAAAAAAGATTTAAAATCAGTTAGACATAAGTCAAACTGTGCAGAAACATTTGTGACACAAAATTGGTCCCCCTCTCTCAGCCCTTCCAATCCACTCCACTTCTTCCACCATTCCGTCCTCCCCTTTTCCATCCTGTTTGTTGATGATCTCCTTGTCTATGATGTCGGCTTGTGATCACTTTTTTTGGTAAATTTGTTATGCATTTTTTAAATTCATGCTACAGTTCCTCCTGACTGGCCGGCTCCTGCCCTTCTTTGGTCTTGCTGCCCGACTCTCTCCGTGCTGGAGAAAACAGAGAAGCTGGATATCTGAAAGTCGGGCTCCCCTTCCACTTGTAGCCTGGTGGCTGGTCAGCCTTTAGCCCATACGCGGGTGGGAATGTGGGGGGAAGGCCATTTGCCAATATCCCAGAAGAACTCCCTCTTTTTCACAGCCATGCCATACATTCATCACAACTTTCTGTGTGCAGGTCCACCACAGCATACAGCTGTTGTTTTTTTTTTTACCCTTGGCCCTCAAACAGACTGAGTCTGCCACTGCATTGAGCTAAGTGAACATTTTTATTTAATTGTGAAAAAAATGTTCATCAAAACTGTGTAAAACTGTCTCTTCTTCCAGCTAGATAGCTAGGCCAGACAGTCATATTCATTTTACATTATATATATCCTATATATATATTTGATAAAAACAAAAGGCAATCTTTTAATAAAAACTAAAAATGTAATTAAAATCATGGCCTTTTATTGAAACACGTACTTACTGGACAACATACCATGAGCTGTATATTGCTGTCTTGGGAGATTGGGCGACAAATTCCTATTCAGCAGCCAAGATTGTGTTCCACCTCTTGACCTCCTCTCATTTCCTTCCTATCCTTGTCAGCAGAGTAGGAGCCTGCTGAAGCTCACTTCCAAAAGTGTTCAGTTTGAGTGGGAGGAGCACGAGGAGCTGGAGTGTCAGACTGACAACACCCCATCCTCTCCAGATCCAGGCAGTACCAGGCTGTGGTGGAGATTTATCCAACCCCCCTCTCTCTCATCCTGTTTCCTGTCATCTCTGAAGCTGTCCTGTCAATAAAGCTATACAGGCCAAAATATTAAAAATCAAAATCATTCAGGACATTTAAAGATTACATTATTGAGAGAGATATGGTCTGAGGGTTGGAAGCCCATTCCTATCAGTTAAAGAAAAGGGAATACGATGCAAACTAAGTTTAATTCTGAACTTACAAATTAACTCAATAATTATGAGATGAGAAGTAAATATTGTGAAATGAAAAGTCAACATTTTTCCTGTGACATTTTATATGATAATTATCACTTTTATTTCACAGAATGTATACTTTCTAACTCATAATTGGAACATACCATTGGAACGTTTATATTTTCTTTACATTTACTTTTTTTTTTTTTTTTCATCAAAGGGGTGTTTGTCATCATTGCTTTTCTTTAATGGCCTCCATAGATGTGACACACAGTTTATGCACTGAAAGGCTTTTATTTTTGAAAAAAACAGCCGGAAGTCTTTGTCTGACTAACAATACACCTACACTGCTTGAACTTGAAGCGCCTCCTCGAGTTTCTTTAATTATTAAACTACGCTTTGTTATTTCTGATAAACAGTATATATACAAATTCAAGGTGGGGACATCAAAAACAAATTATTGTTTGTTTTGCGACGGTTTAACTCCGTTTTGTGACCGGAAACGCTGCTGTCTGATACCGGAAGCGCTGTGTTTCCGGTTCCAGACGCGCCAAAAATCAA
The DNA here is from genome assembly GCF_904848185.1 of Acanthopagrus latus. Classification (NCBI taxonomy): domain Eukaryota; kingdom Metazoa; phylum Chordata; class Actinopteri; order Spariformes; family Sparidae; genus Acanthopagrus; species Acanthopagrus latus. The sequence goes on from NC_051039.1 coordinate 12,646,821, forward strand.
AACAAGACGGAGTTTGGTTTTTTTTACACTTTCGTACTAGTTTTTCCCGAGAGAGAAATAACTGAATAAAATACAGACATGGGCACAACGGCAACGTAAACGACTGGACTGTTTGATCGATGAGCCGCAGCTAATGGTGAGTCATTTCTAAAAACACTGACGTCAATGTTATGCTAGTTAGCTAAGTCAACGTTACAGCTACGGTCTGAATCAGCTCGAGCTAATTAACGTGTCAGACCTGGTTCATTAAGATCTAACGTCACCTGCTCCTTAGGGTTAGTGGTAGGTATTCAAGTATTCAAGTCATTGTATTCAGTTAATGTCATGCTTCTATCTAGCTGCCGATGTTACATTTCAGAGGATTATATAATGGTATTATTGTACTTAAGCTTTACATCTACGCTTTGGCATGTACAACATGTAATGCATCAGGATGTTCCATAGTATGTAATGTTGTAACTCCGATATGGGCCTTTGGTAATGTGAGGTAAGGTAAAGACGTATTAGCAGCAAAATGTACTGAAATATCAAAGTGAAAGTATTAATTTGTCAGTTTGGCTCCTTTCAGAGTTTTTTGTTATGTTTTTGTTGTATTATTATCAGCGATGTAAACAACATGTTGATCTTGTAGCTGGTCCAAATGAATCAATTAACATACGCTCTGTTTACATTTATATACCGTGTTGTTGATACACATTCAGTTGCCAGTTCTGAAGGTACACCAAGCTAAAACGAATGCACAACAGTCCTGCAGTAAATTTTGCTTCCATGGAGGTTATAAAGCTCAGTTTGAATCAACTATATGATCTTTAAGGAGGATGCAGGTTGTGGTGCTGTTAATCTGTTATGTTCGTATTATTTTGTCTATCCTGTTCATACAATTAAAGCTAGCTAAATAGCACAAACACCTCCATGTATAATTCACATTGTTTTTTTTAGCAAGTCACTGAATTTGTACCATCTCCATGATATTGCATGGTAGCTGACCTTTGTCCTTGCTCTGCAGATGGATACATGATGAACCAGCAGCCCTGTGGGTGCAATTAATAGTCCCATATTAGTGATTAATAAGCACTTGAGGATGAGTAAGTGGGGCGACCGACTGAAGAAGGTTGAGCAGCTCGCTCAGTCCTTCCAGCTGAAACCTCTGGCATCACGCTACAAACCTCGACTGTGGCCATGCCAGCCGTCCTCCGTGTGGAAGCTCTTCCCTCGGCAAAGTATGGCGATCAGCTTCGCTCAGAGCTGCAAAGAGGTAACATGAGAATTTTGCTCATACAGGACGATCTCATTTTCCAGCCTGTGTGTGAAGGGAGATTGCTGACATTTGTGCCTTCATTTCCTAGACCGTCCATGTTTTTGCACTTGAAAAAGAAAACACACCGCTGGGTCAAAGGATCTACCTGGTTACCAGTTACAGTGAGCTGTGGCATTACTACAAGTAAATATCACAGGGATCATACAAAGCATTAGAAGTTTGTAAAAATGCTAAATGTTAGAATCAGAATTCCTTTAATTGTCCTACAAACGGGGACATTTCTGTGTCACAGCAGCCCAAGGACAGTAATATTACAATAATCAATAATGATAGTAAAAAAATAAACAATATAATAAAAGGTAAGAAATAGAATAGACTTATATTTACATAATATTGTAACAACATAAACATTAGAAATATATTTGAATTTGAATATACTATACTTGGATGAACATAATCACTCACACAAACAATACATCTTTTAATATTTTTGAGGAATTGAACAATAAGCATGATAATCATCAGTTGTCACCTGGCTTTGAAATGAACAGCTGCTAAAATATACAATATTGGTGACAGTAGACATTGATTGCTGTGGGTATGAAGGAATTCTGCAAACTTCATGTTTCCCAGTTGCACACATAATAAACAATTAGACGTGATCATAAGGCTTTGAAAGTCTGGAAATTTGGGAAATAAAGCATTTCAAAATAAGGACCATCCTATTTAGTGTGTTTGTACAAAAATGCAATGATGTGCACTGATCTGTGATTATGATTTGTCCCTTGATGTTTTTCCAGGACTTACCCACAGTCGTTGATGCACTGCTATGAGGTGATACCAGAGGGCACTGTTTGTAAGCTCTACTTTGATTTGGAGTTTCATAAGCCCTCAAACAAAGAGGCTGATGGGCAAGCTATGGTGTCTTCACTCATCCAGGTAGAGCAGTTCTTGTATCTGCATTGACAGTGAATCTTCCTATATTCTGTTCAAATGTATTTTTATGGAGCAGCTTGCTTCACACATAGATAATGATTCACACATTGTTCAGTTTAAGAAGTATTAAGCCAAATAATGTGTTATAAAAGTATCTACCTGACATTAGGGATGTCCCTAATAGCAAATTTCCATGACATTTAAATTAAAAGTCAGAAAACGGTCAGAATTGAATACAATGCAATCTAAAGTATTAAACATTGTCTACAAAACAAGCGCAGCATCTTAGATGCAACAATTAAACAGAGTTGTTAACATTAGCAGTGGACTTGACATTTCAATTATGTCAAGATGTGATTCAAATGTTAATGATAATAACATAAATTACTAATTGTCAAGGTTCCTCCTTGACATTCAACCACTGAGAATTCTGAAGCAGATACAGCTCAAATGTCAGTCAAGGAAAAGGTTCTGTGATAGAGTAAGACCTCAGGAAGAAGATGCAAAGACAATGATTAGCAAGAACAATAACCAGATAAAGTTCTTTATCCATCACTCTGTTAATTTCAAGCTGTACAACACTGATTTCAGGGTTGCTAAATTGTCAATTGAGAGAGCTCTTTTTTTTAGCCATATTGAATCTTTTCTGAATGTAGGTTATTGAATAAACCCTCTGGTCACATTTTAATGGTTGGGACAATAGTTTTATTTCAGGAAATAAAGTTTTTCTGAGGGGAAATTAGGTTCACTGTTGATTCAGATGAGCCCAGGATGATAAGTAAAATGTCTGGTCCAAGAAAAGAGGTGTTGACTTTAGTAATATTGTCAAAAATGCTAAGATATGAAAAATGTGTACAATGTGAATGTAATTATTCATATATAGGAGGAACATCTAACAAATACATTGTTTATTTTACCTTGTGACTTTCTTTCAGTGTAGATGTATTACTCTTAGCTGTCTTTTTTTGTTGACAGTATGTTTGTGACAAGCTGATGGAAGTTTATGGGATTAAATGCTCCTCAAACAACATCCTCAATCTTGACTCCAGCACAGAAGAGAAATTCAGTCGACATCTCATCTTCAATCTCCAGAATGCAGTGTTCAAAGACAACATACATGTGGGTATGTTCCAAGTTGTGTGAAGGCAACAAAACCTGTTTTCTTCCACATGTACCTTCATTTCATATACTCTCCTTTTCAAATTTAGGTAGGTTTATCCACGCAATCCTCCAACCAGTCCTGAGCACACACAAAAGTGGAAGTAGCCTAAATGATGAGATCAATTCGGTGGCAGAAAACAACGAAACACGGTTTGTTTTTCAAACTTTTGAAGAAAATGTTGTGTGTCTCTGCTGTTGCCACTTTGTATAGATTTTCTCAATTATGTGCTGACAGCAGAACACATTCTAATTCTGGGGAGAAGCCATCAAAGGCAGGTGAGACAACTGAGAGTCCACAGGCCAAGAGACGCAAGTGGGGAGAGAGAGACCTCAAGTTCCTCCAGGTGAAAAACAAGGACGGCCAGGACTGCCTTTTTGTTGATCTTGGTAAGAGAAACCACAAGTTTGTCATATTTTACCCCTTATATCCAGAGCTGCAGATTAATTATAAGATTAATCGATTAAGTCAATGAAATGTCAAAAGTGTTCATCACATATCCCGGAATCCAAAGTGACATCTTGAAAGTGATTATTTTGTCCAACCGCCAGTCCAAAACCCAAAGACACTTCATTTACTGTCAAAGATTACAAAGAAAAGTCTCAAATCCTCACGTTTATGAAGCTCGAACCTCCTAATGTTTAAAATTTTTCCTCAAAAAGAATGACAAAAAAAAAACAGTTGCCGATTAATTGATTAATCAACTTGTAATTGCAGCTCTACCCATATCAGATGCATACTTGTGCTAAATCCTCAAGATAAACTTAGGACCCCTTAGACATGTAAACCTTGCTAGTATGTACCTATGGATATGTAATTGTGGTTATAATTTATAAAACAGGTGTTTACACCAAGAACAGAAATTTCCGCCTTTACAAGTCATCAAAAGCTGGAAAGAACGCTGCATTCACGGTGGCAGACGACAACAAGTTTATTACCAAACGTGAGAAGGGAATTTCTCCCGAGGAAAGTGTTTTCTTGGCTTCCTTGATCTGTAATCTGAGGTACATTGAGCAGATTTACTTCACTTTTCTGTGTGCTGAAAGTGTGCCCTTCATCAAACCAAACCTTTAAGAAGTTATTTATGTTCATCATTAGTTTCACAGGTCAAAAGATTCTTACGTGGGACGTCCCGGGAACAAAGGAAGCCAAAACCTTGAGGCCTCACTGCGAGCAGGAATTAGCCAAAGATCCAGGTAACACTCGACTGACATTGAGACTTCTGTTCTATATTGTGGATATACGTACACATGTAGTGCATTAAATAATCATTCAACACTGTAACTTTTTTTCTACCTCAGACTTGCTCTCTGGCTGCGAGTCGTCCCCTCATCGCGAAGTGGACAGCTTTGTGTTAACTGTGGTTAAAAAGGATGGAATACATGGAAGTAAGTGTTGGGGATGATACGCAATATACATTTGCAAAAAGATTTGTCACTTTCAAATAGGTCTGTAATGATTCATTGATTTGTCAATTGAAAGAAAACTTATCATCAGCGATAATTGATTTCAGTCATTTCCCCATTCCAGCTTTGTAAATGTGAAGATTTGCTTCTTTTATTCATCATAAATAATAGTAAAGTCTTGCACAGTCTAGTGTGTTGGTTGGAACAAAGAAGAAGTTTGAAGATCTTTTTAGATCAAACAATTAATCTTGAAAATAATTAGCAGATTTATTAGTAATGTAAATGACCATTATTTGCAGCCCTACTTTCAAAACACTTGCATGTCAAGGTTGGGCTGCAGGGCTGCAAGTACTGATCATTTTCATCACCAATATGTTGAGAATCATGAGAAAATGTTTTTTTTAATTAACTGGAACAAATCAGTGGTTGGTATTTAATCAAAACTGTTGTTGGTTTTGTTCTTTGCCCAGCAGTTTGTGATAGTATGGTATGTTACTATGAACATTTATCAAGCTCCAAAGTGTGTATATTAAAAAGTCTTTGGTCAGAGTATAGTATGCAAAGACTGATTCTACTATGTTTAATCCAACAGGCATCAGACGATGGAACTACTTTGCTGCTGAACAACTGCTTGTGTACGACATCGCAAAATATCGCTGGTGTGAAAACGTGGGAAGGTTTCACAAAAGCAACAACATCATGTACGTACATTTGGTGTTTTGTTGACAGTCTTTACATGCTCTGTTTTTGCACATTTCTGATCTGGTCTCGTCGTCCTCTGCAGGATTGTTGTGGATCTCAAAGAGGAAGTGTGGTACCAGAAGTGTCACGACCCTGAATGCAAGAACTTCAGATCCTCAAGTATGTTATGACCTTTAGAACTGACTTTCTGATATACTTACAACTGTAGGACCACTGATCTGTCTGAGATAATCATTTCTCATGTTTCCAGGTTACCCACTGCCTCCAGAGATCTGCGTCAGCTACATCATGACACTGGTTTGTTTGCTGGATCTTAACAAGCGTCCTTTCTAAATAATTTGCCAGAAAATCCTGTTTGTCTTCTTTTAAAAATCAGAGCCCTGTTGCTCTTCACAACATGCAGCAGTGTTTGATAATGCCCTCTGTTCACCATCAGGATGATGAAGACCAGGCCTACTTAATGGACGATGCTGGTAACATTGAACCCAGCCAGACATCAAACCAGGCCCGGCAGAGTAGCGTGTGTCCACTGGGGTCTGCTGATGTCTGGGGAGATGGCCAGGAAGACCAGGACTATTTAGAGAGCCTGGAGAACTTTGAACAAAACAACGGAGATATCTCTGATGAGCTTCTGCTCAAATGTATGGCAGATTTTGACTCACGGTAGACGGTGAGGTTCATGTTTTTTTTGCACTGATTGTAGAGGCATAAAGTACACTTGGTTCACTTTAAGGCTCCAATTTAGCAATTCATGAACAGCATATAATGTGTAATAAAAGATTAAATTATATTTATTAAAACTTTAAGTGTCCTTACAGCTGCTTATAATTATAATACACTGTTGTTAAATGACTAATTAGAGTGTAACATAGTTATGCAAAAATACATTTTTAGCCACCAAAACAATAAGAATTCATGGATGCCCTTTTAAAAATCCATTAAAATAAGTTTCCTGTTATAAAACACAACTAAATCCCAAAGTTTTGAAGAGATTTCTTTATTTGGTACAGTTGACAAATAAGATACTGTACGTATAACTCCAGCACAAAACTGCACCTTTGTCCTTCTCATACAATAAAAGTCTTGAAAAAATGCAAGAAAAAGAATATGGCTTGAACAGTCAATGATGCCTCAACATAATTAGATGTGTGTAATGATGATAATTCAGTCAAAACGTGAATTCACAACCCAGCTTTGTGTCGAACAGCTGAAATGCTGCTCCGGTGGTTTCATGGACCATCAGTGAAAAGGAAAAAGTGAAATGTGGACGTGACGTGGAATCAATTTAAACAAAAGAAAACAAACAACAAAACACATTACCTGGTGCAGCTTTATCCCAAAACCTGTGGCACTAAAATTTGAAAATCTATAAGAGGAACTCCATGTACAGTATAATAAAATTCACTAACGTCCATGCAGTGTTAAAGAAACAAAAGCAAAATGGCACAAAAACTCTGTCAAGCAACAAGATTCCCGATAGGCTATCAACCAAACTGTGCACTAAAACCGCGTTATCCATCCTTTAGCCTACTGGATTGAGAAACATGGGAATGCGCTACAAAGTATCAGGCACGATACTCTGCATACAAATAGACTTTTCAGCAGATACACTATTTACAGCTTCATTGATTACATTAAATATCAACTTAAATAGATAGCCAAAACATTAAATAGTCTGGTATATAAATACTCAATATCTGTCACAATTGTAAATGCATGTTTATCGGATTTTTCCTGCAGCTCCCGACATTAAAAAGCTAATCCTCTCTGACCATAAAGAAGCCAGGCTTTAAAAGGCAGTTAAGGCATAGGCAAGTCACATTTCTCCTCAGTAACACAACAAAGTTTTCTGGGATATTCTGCACTGATTAGCCGATAATAGCTGGCACAATTTAGTTGTACAGTTTCTAGATGAAGCGAAGACAATAAACACTTAAAACTGAGATTGCAGTCCCCACAGGATAGTGAAGATCATCACTGGTAGAAAAATGGAGGGAATTCATCCTCATTAAACTATTTGGTTCTGGCTGTGTGCTCTACATGATTGTCACTTTCCCTACAGTCCACCTCAATCCCAGGTTAGATCTTAATTTTGGCATAGAGTTCATCAATTTGCTCTCTGAAGCGATTGCGAAGCTCAGTCCTCTTGGCCTTCAGGGTGGGTGTCAGCAGGCCGTTCTGGACAGAAAACATCTCAGGATGTAATGTGATATCTCTCACCTGCAGAGAAAAAAAGAGCAAAAACTGCGTCAGTGAAAATATTGAATATAAATATTTGAGTCTGACTGAAACTACCAGTTATTTTCTTGATTCATTATTTGTTTGATAAATCCGAAAATAGTGCAAAGCTCAAGGTGACGTCCTCAAACTGCATTTTTGTCCAGTCCAAACAATAGAAAAGTAAAGCAGGAATGATTTATGAATGAACTAATTTTTCCAAGCAAAACTGTCAAAAATGTGTTAGTTCCAGCTTTTGCCATTTTGGACTGTTGGTTGGACAAAATAAACAATTTGAAGACATATTGTTCCGGAACCCAAAGTGACTAGTATTTTTTTCAAATCCTTGGACATTTTTATGGATTCACATTTAATCATGAAAATAACTGTCACTCCGGAATCAAATATGTTGCATTTAAAGATGTTTATGTTGCCAGATCAAATCCAGCAATGTGAGAAAAGCAGATCAAACATGGCAACAATCACCTGCTCAAAAGACTTGAGTCCTGCTTCCTTGCCCAGCCTCAGGATGTCCTCCAGGATGGCTGTCTTCACATCCTTAAAACAGCCAGAAAAATGTTAGCATGCAAGTGGATGTGAGGCTGTGTGTCAGAAAAAAAAAAAATCTCACCTTGTTTTTGCACAGTTCAGAGTACGATCCTTCAATCCCTTTTTTCTTGATCCAAATAGGTAGAAAGTCTGGATCAGGTACCACAATCCCCACCAGGCATGCCTGAAAAATACAACACAGATACCAGGAAGATCAGTGTCTCAAAAATTCACCAAACTAGAAACAGCACTGTTGTTCAATGTCCCATCTCAATCTCATAGTAATTACTCACCTGTAAGCTGTCACCATGAACAAATATCTGGGCCACTGGATCACTGAGATTGTAGACATTTTCTATTTTCTCAGGGGCGATGTATTCTCCTTGTGCCAGCTTGAAAATGTGCTTTTTTCTGTCAGTGATCTTCAGGGTGCCATTCTACAACAAACAAGGAGAGAAAAGCCTTGAAATTAAGATACAGATTCTATGTCACTAAACAGATTTACCCACGATGTCAGTTAATGGTCAGTAGTGCCCTTCAGACTGTTCTGCTTACAGGAAGCCATTTTCCAATGTCTCCCGTGTGCAGCCATCCATCCTGGTCGATTGCTTCTGCTGTTTTCTCAGGATCTTTCAGGTATCCCTGGAATACATTTGGTCCTTTGACACACACCTAGGAGGAGCAATGATCAGATAAAAAGAAACACAAATAGATCAATGATGTAATAATACTAGTGGCATGACTCAGGGATCACAATGTCAGTCTGCATTAATTGGTAAGTCCACCAGACTGAATTACCTCAACGTACTATTTGGATTTCTTTGAAATTCTCTCCAGACATCTGTTTGGTTATTCCCTGACCTTTCATCTAGAACCCACCAGCTCAAACAGCTGGGAAATATCAAAACTAAGATGTTAACATGGTAAAAATTAGGGCTGCAACAACAAAAATTGTTTTCATTGTTGATTAATCGGTTTATTTACTTGATAAATCAAGTAGTCATTTGGCCATACATTTTAAGCAAATGAGGAAAAATGTCAGTGTTTTGTCCTCAAATGTCTTTGTTTTAGCAATCCAAAGAAATATTGTTCACTGTAAATGAGAAAGAAACCACAAAACATTCACATTTAAGAAGCTGGAATCAGAATTTTGACTCAATAGCAATACTTGGCAATGAAGGCAATAGCAAGCTACTAATTGAATAACTGTTGAAGCTGTCATCAACACATCAGCATGATAGCGTTGTCACTATGAACATGTTAGCTTACATTCTAAGGGCTGCCCACATGGCCATGACTGAAAAAAAAAAATCTCTTTTTCATATGTTGTTGTATTCATTGTGATGTACAGTACGTCAGCCTAAATTCAACAGTGTTGCTCTTACTGTGCGTGTCAACTTGTTCTCTGTACAGTGTTGATGGTGATTTATCAGGCTGTGGCTTTAGAGACAATTCTTGTTGGTAGGATCAATTCACAGTTGTTTTGTCTTCTGTAATGTGACTTTTTTTCATAATAGTAATACATTAAAATGATGTGCTTAAATCTCCTGTTTCTGAGAGCACAAATAAATACACTTTCTGATCCACTGTATGCGTCTGATGCACCTCCTCACCTCTCCCTCTCCATTGGCAGCCAGGTAGTTCATTTCTGCAACATCCACCAGTTTGACAGAGTTGCAGGGCAGAGGAGGACCGACGTGACCTGGACACACAAAATAACCACAGTTCAGGTTCACGATTTCAAGAAATAATCAAGGATATTTTTAAAACACAAGGGGCAGTACATCTGAATGATCAAGAGCAACAGTTAGTGGATGTGTGTAGCTTTTACCTGCTGACCAGTCCCCGGGCATCGACATGGTGCACCCAGCTGTACATTCAGTCTGACCATAGCCCTCATAAAACTGTGGAGCAGAGAACATTTATTTTTAGTGACAGTCATGGAGTTAAAACAATCCCAGTTATTGATAAATTAAAGTGTGGATGCGGCTCACCTGACAGCCCAGTGCAGCTCGTAGGAACGTCAGGATGGTCGGAGACACCGGAGCTGCTCCTGTGATCATGAGTCGGACACGGCCGCCCAGACTCGCCTGCAGAGTGTGAAACAAACAGGAAGACACACAATGTCATACTGAAACACTGGATACTGTTTCTTATAAACCATAAAACCCTAATCATAATGATTAAAATTACCGTCAGGAACCTGGCACATGTGATTGGTGTTTATCTGACCTACAATAACAGCAACAGTCCTGCACCTTTAACATACGACGATGATAGAATCTAAAAGTATTACAAAAAATAGGTAGTTATAATTCTGTGTGCATTTCTATTAGATTAAATCAGCCTTTACTGTCTGCCTTAGGAGAAATCTGTCTTGGCCATTCAACAGAAGACAGTCAACTCCAGCAAACGTTCCACCAGAACATTTATATGAAGTTTACATTTTTAAGGGGAAGAGGGAAGAGTGTGTTAAAGTTGTAGAGTTGATCAGAAACACGAAGCCCCTTGAGAGCACGCCATGTTTACCTGGACTTTCTTGAAGATGAGTTTGTCCCACATGCTGTCTTTTCTGACCACGCCACTCTTAAGCTCCGCCTCCTTCCTCCTGAAGGCAAAATCGAGCAGCCACCTCTTCAGCGGCGTGTTGGCTTGACTAAATACCTGTGGAGAATTTAAACAAGCTCATTTCAAAAAGCCCATAGAACAGGTCTGCTACAGAGAATCACCACATTTTATAATAAACAACATGATGGATGAATAGTGAATCAGACGGCATGTAAACATTTTATCAGTTACATAAATACTTTGTCTGACCTTATCAAACATGCGGTTGAGGAGGCGTGGGACCACAGGGAAGACTGTCGGCTGCAGCGCTTTCAAATCATCCATCAAAAGTCGAATGTCCCCTTGAAAATAGCCAATTCGAGCCCCATGGATGAGGATGACACCCTGATGGAAAAATAAATCAGTGCAACATTGTGTTCACCAGAGGGCAGTGTTACTTCTGAAGAGTTCACTACAAATCAGCAAGTCCACCGGTTGTCACACAATTTTTTTCAGCATCAATACTGCAACATTTCTCTATTCGTATGCCTTGTACTTTGAGGATAATAAACTACCGAATTTAAAACATTTAAACCAAACTTCTCAAAAAGTACCGATATTTTGTCTAAACAACAAAGCAGCTGCAGAAGTATTGCAATATAAAATACAATCAAAAATTAACCGAGTTGAGGCACAAAATCTATCTCCGAAAGACAAAGCAATCAATATTATGAATCTGGCACAAAACAAACTTTTAGTAGAGACTCAAAACTACAATTTGAATAAATCAATAGGACTTCACTTATAGTTATTATAATTGTGCATCATTCCTGATGGTAAACAAGTCCAACACATACCTGTACAACCCTCTCAAACATGTGAGCTAGGGGGAGATAGGATACATGAATGTCATGGAGGTCCAGCATGCAGTGCACCTGCAGGACACACACACACACAAAAAAACAAAAACACATGCACGAATGCAGGTCAAGCACTGGCGTACTGTACCTCCACCACCCTCTCAAACATGTGGGCCAAAGGGAGGAAGGAGATGAGCACATCTTTACTGGTGGGCTTCAGTACGCCCTGGACGACAATATAGGGCCGGAAGAGGAGGAGGAAGATGGAATGAAGATGGGAGGAACACAGGAGTAACGGAACAAGACGGACAGGAAAATATAAAGAGGATCAACCCGAGTCAGACAAGGATTTAGATTTAGAAGGTGTCAAAAAAAAGAAAGAAAAAGAAAAAAGGTATTTTCTGCATTTATTTAGCAAAGAAAAATGTTTGATGAATTGTTTGTGCTTTCCATGATAATCACAGTACAACAAAACAAAATCTAAATTTGATGGATACACGTTTGCCTATCTAATCTACTAATCCTACTATAAATCACTTAGTTTAAGTGATAGAGACCTGGAACATCAGACACCGTCCTCCTAACTGAACAGAAGTAAAACTGGTGAGGGTGCATTCAGTTATCATGGACCCAGTCTCTGAGCAAACTGCCTGATGGTAGAAGGCGTAACACAAGTGTGCCGTCTTTTAAAAGCAAGCTCAAGACCTACCTGTTCTTTCAGAATCATGGCTCGCTAGTGCCTTCATCTCTTTGTCTGTCTGTGTGTCTCTGGGGATGTGTGGGCGGGTATGTTCATGTTGGTGGTCAGGCAGGGGATGAATAATTTGTATGAAACTTTTCCTTTCTATGCACTGTTGATCTGTTTTTCGACTCAACATGTTTCACACACACAAGACATGAGTGTGAGTATTGTATAAAACGTGACCTACAATTAAATTTGACAGGTAACACTAGAAACCATTGCATTTGCTTCTTTACTACGGAGTACTGTCCTTTACTGCCTTTTCTCATCTTTGATCTTCAGTTCTCGTGTCTTTTTTATGATGAAATTAACTGTAAAATAAAACAGGTGAGTGCTTGTTTGGTGTCTGTAGTTTTTACAGAACAGGGTGGAAAAAGTCTAAGAATCACTCCCCGATCATCTCCACTCAACTGTTTCAGCGCTGGAGAAATATTTGTTTGTTTTTGCATGTCTTTAAATCACAATCACAATCATCTAGGGCATTGCTCAACCTAGGATGCAGCGACTGTGCCCCTGCAAATCGCGGTTTGTGAATGGAGCCCTGACGTTAAAATGTCTGAATCCCTGCAAAGGAAAAGGTAAAAGCAGCTAGCCTGTTAATGTTTGTACAGTTAGCCAAGTACTTAGTGTTGGAATAACTCGCTATATTTAGCGTGTAGTTTGCTAGCTTGTAGGAGGTTGGTGTTGTTTCATGTTGCGATGAGGAGAATGAAAACAGTACATGCACAGATAGCAGCAGGAAGCAGGGAAAAGGTGCCCAATGACAGGATTTATACCAACAGTCTACATCTGTTAGTCGGACTGTTATCTGATGGTTGAAATGCTTAGTGCTGTACACAGTAATAAAGATAAAGCAGGTGACAAAAAGCTACATTTTTTTTATCATCCCTCTTTTGTAATTCAGCAGCAGGACGACTCCATTTAGAGAGAAATAAGTGAAGAAATCAAATAATCAGCCATCTTAAAAACAAGGGGATCAGAATCAAACATACATTATAAAACAATGTCATTTATCTCGAGATTCAATGGTTCAGTTTTACATGTTCCAGTTCTATCTGGTTTGTTTGTTTACCTCTGTCATTTTAATGAAAGCTGCAGTGTTGGAGATTACATTTCCGTGAGTCAGCATTGCACCTTTCGGGTTTCCTGAAAGCAAAAGGGTGATCATGATTACATACATGAAGTAAAAACATTTCCGGTAGATTGAGACGACTTTGACGAGTTGTGTGATTACCTGTGGTTCCAGATGTGAAGCAGATAATGGCGAGGTCCTCTGGTTTAGGAGGCTGTAATCAGATCACAGATCTAATACTAGTGCACAAGAAGCCTGAACTGCTATTGTATTAGAAATGTGTAAAATGTTTTATTTAACAACCAACAACAACAGCACAAAACCCTTATTTTTCTCCTGTCAATGACTTGACCTTTTTCTCACATGGTCAACAGGTCAAGTGTTCCTGTTCTGATCCTACTCACCACTGGTTTCTGGTAGTTGGCTTTCCCCAAGGCCTGAAACAAGTACAACACATATGGTGAGATATAGTGTGTCTGCAGGAAGCGCTGATAATAATCATGCTTTGAAACACACAGCCCCCGTGGGCCCAATCTCCATTTAGTGGTACGACTGAATAACAGTGTGACTGGAACAGCAGCAGCAGCAGCAGCTGCAGCTAATTTTCATTAACATCTGCTGATGGTTGAAAATGTGCTCAGTGGATTAATTTAAAATGATTAAAATGTGGTAGAAATGAGAAAGCATTTGGAACACCTGACATTAACAAGAGATCAGATGATGAGGTTGTTATTCTCACCTCAAACTCCTTCAGACTCAAAATGTCAATGCCACACTCCTTTCCTCGGGTCACCAGGTCGGTGTCGAACGCCTCCATGAGCAGAATCGTCTTTATCGTTCGCCCTTTTCCGCTCGCACAGTCCAGCATCATCCGGGCCTTTTCGGGTACGTCGCAGATCACAGTTTTGATGGCGGCTGGAAAAACAAATGGCCCCAAATTAATTAACCGCTTATGTTCGTATGTTCAGTCCTTGATCTGGAGTGTTGCGACAGCCCTGCAGGCAGGTGTGCGGTGCCCTTTTATGTACCTTTGTCGATGATGTAGCCGATGGCCTCTGTGCCGAGTGTGTCGTACAAAGGAACTGCCACCAGGGAGTATGTGTAACAGGCCAGCTCTGAGATGGTCCACTGAGAGAGAAAACAGACCAGCATCTCAAAAATGTATTTGAAGTCAGTGACAACAACTGCTAAGATCAAGTTAGGCCTTTTTCTAGTTTTAGCATTTCACCTCTGATAGAGTAGTAGGTAGTTTTCTCAGTTCTTAGTATCTTAAGAAAAGCTACTCAAACTACAGTTTCCATAATCAAGAATACACTTTCAAGACAGCTTCAAGCAAACTAAACTACAATAAAGTTTCTGTCCACCTTCTCCCTAGCTACCATAATACCTTGCGCAAATTATGGGAGCAACCTCCAGCAAGACTGTCACTAAACCAGAACCAGCATTTTCCAGTTTAACATGATGCAAATCAACAGTCATCTAGATCACAGATCTACACCAACTAAGCCTAAATGTACTTCTTTCCTGTGTTTAAAACGCACTTAACTACATAGTCGGAAGTCGTTCACTCTTCACTATCTTTGCTCAACAAATTTGTGCAACAAAAGACATTTGCTGCACCTCTGGTCTGTTCTGGGAGAAAATGCCGATGAACTTGTCTCCTGTATGAGAGTGTCCTCGGTGAAGGAGAGCAGAACCGATGTGCTCCGCTCTGTCTAACACCTGTGGGGGAGGGGGGACGAAAAATTAAATAAGGTTTGTAGCTGTGTGATGTGGACATGCAGAACATCAGATTTCCATGTCTGTGGGCTCACCTCTTTATAAGACTGCCACTCGTACGGCTGGTTTGGCTTCCTCGATCCGAGACAAGGTCCATCATCTGCGACAGACAACAAAGCTCACTTTTACTACGTTCACTTGAAGGATTGTCATGTTAATTCTCTCAGGGAGTGTTTGACTGTCTGATACCAGAGCAAACACTCACTTGACACTCGGAGCCCTCGTAGGAACACCTCATACATTGTGAGCGCATCGTCGTAGTAGTGTGCGAGCGGCTCGATGCCGTCGTTCAGCACCGACCTTCTCGCACGTTCTCCACCCTAAGCAGGAACAAAAATAAAAGGAGTAGTACGGTCAGATCCCGTGAGAGGATGGTGAACACAGATTCATTTTGTGGCATGTTACTCATGATCAAAGCGTCACCTCGGTGATATTTTGACACACACAGATCTTGTATTGCACACAAAGCAGCGTTTGTAGTTCAGACTGAAATGTGTCTTGTGACGCTGACAATGTTACAGCAGATTACTTTACATCAAGGCTCTCTTGTGCTTTATATCAGGTTACATGTAACTTTGGCATTTTATGGGCAAAACTTTCCCCTTTTTCTTGCGGGAAAGTAAGAACTTCATCCCCTTCATCCTGTGTCTAAAATCAATGTTGCCTGATGAAACATGGAGGGCTGTACTTTCCTGGATTCACAGTTGTTCCATAAACAGCAGACAGGTTCACGGTTTTCTCTACTCTCAGGTCATGTTACAAAAGTGTCATCCCTCTGTGATGAATAGAAATCAAATGATGGTACATTTATGATGCCGTTTATTTTGGAACTGTCCACTGATTCATCCATTCTGGTCAAGAATCTTTTTGAACAGACACTTGGCTTTCTCTGGATGCTCAGAGGACTCTTAATTCTGTCCTCACACATTCATACGGCTGTATTGAAGCACATGGCACCAGCAAAAAAAAAAAAAAAAACACAAAACAAAAATAAACAAATTCATGAAAGACTGGAGGACACAATCTCCACCGTGCTTCAGATTATTTATTTTTTTGACAGTTATTCACATTGAGAAACTGATTTAATAATTCAAAATGTCAGCATTAATAGGAAGATTTTTGGGGTCCCTTTTTCAAAAACTGGGCCCAATTTAACACATATGTATAAATATATTGCTTCGTTTTTTTTCTTTCCCCCTTTTCCGAACACTTTTCTTGATGGGTTGCGGTTAACAACCACATGGGGATGCTTAAGATGAACCTTGTATCTCCTTCTCGTGGGTGTCGGTGTGTGTTTAAGTTTGGTCTAAGATGGTTTATATGAGGCGAATAATAATACGTCGATACAGTAAAATTCTGAATTACACTGAGGCTCATATTTGCTTCTCTTTGTTTGTAAAAAATGCTTGTGTCGCATCAGTCTTTGCAGAGTACACAAGGAAGTTTTATGTCTACTGACGTTATCATGATAACAGATATTTGCATGTTTGGGTCAACACAAAGTTTACCTTCATGCACCATGACTACTCTGGACTAACATCTCTACTGGACCTTAGATTGTTGCTAAACACAGTCATTGAGTCAGACCTTCACAGGAAGTTAATGAGATGCAACTAATAGTTTACAGTATTCATGAATTCTTTATAGAGTTATAAACCATTCACTATAAGCATTGGGGTTGCTCCTCTTTTTGTCTTTCTATTTAGTAATAAGACACTCATAAATGTTAATCAAAAAGAGGTAGCTGAAAAGAGGAAGATAAAGCAAAGATTCAGCTGGTGCAAAAAAAAAACCAACAAAAAAAACACCAACCAGACGGATTTTTCACAACCAATTCTTCTTACTGTCTTAAAAACCTAGCCTTGGTAAATAATTCAGTTTTCATTCATTCAACTCATTAACCATAAATAAAAACAACAAACTAATAAACCCACATAAAGGATAGGAAAATGATAAACCGATTACTTTACCAGCCCAGCCAACTTTAACCAGACTGAGATGAACTTTTAGCACTTTCAGCATGACAACGACTGAGGACATTTCACAACTTCCTGGACAGCATCCAATTAACATTCCTGCTGAATGAGGTCCGCTGTCCAGCTTTCGTTCTGCACTCCAGTAGTTGCATCATGTTTCAGTTATTCCGCCAACAATCAGCTACAGTTACGAGGCGGATATGTAATCTTTTCGTCCCTGTTTCATGAATGAATTTAAAACATTTCATACAACCATGGAAGAGAAAAAGAAAGATATCACCTACTGGTATTTCCACTGACTGCAGGCCGAGGTCGCAGGGCGCTTTGAGGGCTTTCGGCCGGGAAGCGAACCAGTAGGTGGTGAGTGCTGCGAAGGCGCCCATGCCCATGAGCGCGTTGGTGGGCAGGCCGCGGACGTACTGCCGAAGATCATCCAGCTCGGGAATCCGCAGCTGTCTCAGGACTTCCTGAGCCTGCATGACTGTTCTGTACTGAGCCTGCAAGGAAACACGGGCAGAAAGATTACGATGTCTGGTAACTACTCGTCTTTATTCTGTACTTCTTTTCTTCTTCTTCTTCTGTAACTATTAGTAATTGGTAAACTGCCGCTGACAATCAAACGGAAACTGTCCATGCCCAAAGCTCTTCCTACACAGTGGGGTGATACAGCAGGATGTGGTATTCTATCTTTTATGAATGGGGCTCTTGTTTCAGACCATTACACAGCAACATGACAGCCCCCCCTTTAACGGAAGAGTAAGAACAGTGGTCCCATTCAGGGTGACAGGCAAAATCTGTTTGTCTGCATCAACATGTTGACAAATACATGCAATCCTGAATATACTCCATGCAAAAAGTCTGTCTTTTTATTTATTTACATTAACTCATTTTGAACTCCTATAATCTTTGGAGCTGCTACGACTGAATATGCGAGCAGCTGTCAAATAGTCGGTTTGAGTGTCTTTTTAAATTTTCAGCTTCTTATATGTGAATATTTTCTCGTTTCTTTACTCCTCTGTGACAGAAATCTGAATGTCTTTGGGTTGTGGATGAAACAAGACATTGGAGGATGTCATCTTTGGCTTTAGGAAACACTCACTGAGAGATTTCAACATGTTATAGACCTAAAAACGAAATGATTAATTGAGAAAATAATCGACAGATTACCCGTTAGCTACAACCTTACTACTTTTAAAAAAGAGCTGCAGTGACAAGGTGATTAATCGATAAGTCTATTTACAGAGAAGAAAATCGATTCATTGTCTATCATTATTATATTAGGCAGAAAATCAAAAACATTCTCTCGTTCATTAATGTGACAAATGTCCTCAGTTACGGCCAAAGCATGATAAAAACTCTCATTGTTTTGAAGCATTATTTATCTGAGAGTTTCATTTCTTCTGGTCACTGCCAACCTATTGACACAAAGCAGTTTTCATGCCCTAATACAGCAGTGAGGTGTACTTATTTCTGGCACACTGATGTAATACAGAGAAACAAACTGTATGAAACTAAAATAAAGCTTGAAGGAAAGATCCACAGTGAATCACGCAGTGTTCAGCCCTGTGATTCAGGCATGATCCACCACTTCAGAGCTACTTCAGAGAAGTCTCAAGTCTTTTTACATAATAGAAAATCAAATCTTACAGAATTTCATTAGGCCCTCTTAACCTTAGTTTTAAAGATCCCATCAACATGTCTTTGAACATAAATAGCTCTTAAATCATCCCTTAAAGTATTTTTATCTTTTCATTGTCCGTCGTTTGTACATTCAGCTTTTCTTTTCTTTTTTTAACACTTCCTTTAGAAGAAGTCAGCAAACTCTTGGCCATTGGATTACTTACATGTAAAAAGATGATCATTATTGTCAGTCATTTAGCTGCTGAACGACAAGCGCTTGCACGTCTGCCATTGTCCCTGCCCCGCACTTCCACAAATGTTGTATACAAAAAAGGAAGATGTGCTCTCCTACTCAACAGCTGTGCACTTGGAAACAAAGACACGGGAAGGAAACATGACTCCACACACATTTTCAGATCACAAGCCTCTGTGGAGACATGAGGACACAGACACTACACACCGGCTGCACTGAGCACTACACACCTCGTTTCTCTGAAGGAAAGTGAGGCTTTCCGGGTCCGGATGATTCAGAAATTACCTCACTGGGAGGAAACCTTCAACACTTCAAAGTCCTGGATATATGGTGGCTCCACTAAAATGTTAATAGAACATTCACTGCTCATTTAAAAATGCAAATTAGATGAGCCTGTGGTAAGAAAGACCGATTTAACCTCTGCAGCTGATACATCTAACCAGGAATTATTCTTTAAGCGTCACATCCAGATATAGAAACATAATCATTAATAACTCTTTCTTTTCAGACTTGGCAGCTTTATGTACGTCGCGTTCAACTAATGTGACCTCCAAGACAGATGGTAGCAGCCCCGAACGTGTACGAACAAGTGAACAACCGCCATGGAGGTAACAATTGACTCCTCACCTACTTCTATTATTAACACCGAGCCCATGACTCGACGCCGGTGCCAACTGGGACAAAAGTACAGGACAGCTTCAAAACAAGCGAATCTTCTTTAATTGGCACTTCATGACAACTTAAGTAAAATGTTAAATGTACAGAAAGATCACCTCAGACTCACTGTAATCTTCATTCTTATGGTCAAATATTAAAACAAAGACAACAAAAGATTCATTTAAGCTGTTAAATTCAATTAATTATATCTGCCACCCACAAGAAGTTAATAAAAATAATGATGAACTGAACATTAATCTTCACAAATGCTCCACTGAGTCTTACAGGTGTTACTATCAACCACAGCTATGCATGTCAAGCAATCATCACACCACTTGTCAGTGTCGGCAACCTTACACAATTCAACACAGCGAAAAGAAACGCAGCACTGACTCACAAAATTAAGGCACAACAATAAATCTCTGTATACTCACAATCCCACAGTGTGTGTGTGTATGAAGAAAAAATGACTGTACTGTGTCCAGTCACAGGGAGAGTTGTAGTTATCTGGAAGGCCCTGCGCTGCTGCACTTGCTATTAGAAGGACTCACACTGACCTCTAATAGACCTCTGAGGTTCTCACAACTATGAATAGCAGAAACACGCCCCCTTCAAACAGAAACACAGACGCGTGAGGCACGGCTGGCCACTCACTGGAGGGCAAGACGAGTGACAGGTCGATTTTCAGACACATCTACTGTACAGAGATTCTGGTTGTTGTGTATTTGCGCCTTTAAAGCCTTAAAAACGTCTTGTTTTACCTTTAGCTGCTTTCTTTGTGGTTAGATTTCTGTTTTCCTGTTGTTGTTTCTTCCCTTTGTCGAGTGTGAAGCACTCTGAGCTGCACGTTTTGTATGAAAAGTGCTATAAAAATATTGTCGGTATGAAAACACAATATAAATACACACTGTAAAATCTGACAAGGTGATTTTTTTTTTTTACACTAGCAGAAACATCTGCGTGTAAAACTAGTTTAAAATACACGAAGGCTGCATACTCAATCAGATCGATCTGAGTGATTCAAATATCTTTTAGTGATGTTTATCCAAGACTGAGCGATCAGTGTCATATCGTACGTTATCTGGACACAGTACACGCAATTCTTCTGTTGCCGAGCATCCAAACTGGTGAAACTAGTCCAAGGAGGAATTACACACCAATTACAGGAAGGTCTTTGTTTTCCACATAATAGATATGTTGACAAATCACAGACAGACAATCTCTGGGTATGTGAGCACCAACACTGACTAAACAAATGAGTCCATATCTGCAGATTCCTCAGAGTCTAAGGTGGATAATGTGTTTATTTCCCAGTTAATTAAAGTCGTGCTGAAATTCAGACCTTGGCACTGGGTGTAAAATAAATTTGCACATTTTGTTTATTGATTTCCTGCTGCAGTCTGTGTCTGAGAAGTCTGGGAACAAAGTTGGTGTTATCAGCTGTGACTGTAGCAAAAGAAACTCACATGGATCTTTGGGGAGTGTGACACGAACATGTATTACAGCGCTGAAACATAACGGTGGGTATTATGGATAAAATCCTATAATTTTATATGATAATATAATTATTGAACATGTGATTTTCTGAATTATATCCATACATAAATAGCGAAAGAGACTTTTGTGGCTATTATCTGGATTTTAAAATGATACGTTAATTTACAAAGTGACCACAAATGAATTAATCACACTGATGCAAAAATCCACTTTTACAATACAGCCAATGTCGACAAAGGTGCGTCTGAACGAATGGACACGTGTGCAGATGCAACAGTGCAAAAGCAGTGCTTAAGATCCGCTGAAGCTTTTTGATTGTTGTAACTCTTGTTTTTATTGGTAGAAAGGGGATCGTGTTGAGGACCGACAGTTCACCCCGCATAACGGTGGGTTAGATTTAGTCACTTGTCACTCTAACCTCTGGGAAAACATCAAGAAAACTCAACCATCTCTTTACTTTCCTTTGAAAACACCAGACAGCATGTCAGAGAGAAAGACGTCAGCAGAGGTGACTAAACGAAACGAGAATACAACTTGAAAACATTTACTCTCATTAACCCATGCTACTCACATCTTTGATTCTGTTTTGACTGAGAGACACGCAGCAACAGAACATATTGTACATTTAACGCATATCTTTGACAACTAACAGTAAATATTTCATCCATTCCATTAATCAACAGAATTTTAACCAGTGGGTTTCAAAATGAATCGTCCAAGTGATTTATTGACAATTATCGAGATTTACTTGTGCTTCTCTTTGATGTACCACAAAAATATTGAATAGCTGCACCGATTCTTTTCATTTTTAAATGATCTGCTGGTATTGTTGAATCCTTTAGGCTATGAAACTTTTTGTTAAATGTGACTCACAGCTTTGCAGAAGTCATGGGGAAGTCTTCAAATGTCCCGACCAAACCCAAAAATATTCAGTTTGTCGATAAATATGACAGAGATAAGCAGGAAATCCTGCTTTTAATTTACTAAAAACAATTATTTGTCAATGTTACATGTAAAAGACAAACTAGAACATTTAGTAACTAAAAGATGAAGCAATAATGAAAGTGTGGTTCAGTAGTAGGTTTACTCGTCACTGAGTCGTCCTTGTCAAATACCCAACACACAGCAAGCAAATGTCAATGTCACTGCTTGGCTCAGAGCGGTTGAAGGCAAAAGGTACTCCAACTGTCCCCCCACAACTACCACCACCACCACCTCTACGCTCCATACTTGGCCTGGGAAGATGACAAGCCAATGGCAGAGCCAGCTCGCCAGTCACCCCACACCCAGGCACACGCAAGACACTGGAGAAAGAGGCGTCGAGGGGGACTCAGGGCAGCTGGTTCATTTGACACATAACAGAACATCAAGCCTGCAGCCTGGGATCAGACCACAGCTGTAGGTTTGAAACAATCAAACAGCAGCCAGGAAGTGACAGGAAAAATAAAACTACGTTTGGTCAGTCACACTAGATTTCCTCTTCGTGGAGACGTCTGAAAGCAAAAAGCAGTGTGACCCCGATTAGCTCGTCAGCTTGGGTGTTGAGTGTAAAGTCAAACGATTTAAGCTCATTATAACAACCTTAACACTGGAGGATTAACACAGGGAGCCTTTAAACAAACTTCACTTAATCACATCACGACAAGATGGCGGCCTTCAAATCTCATAACCGGCTTTCTCTCAGCTGCGCCAAGAATGTAAACTAGAATACATCATGCACATCTGAAATATGGCTGGATTATTTGATATTTACTGTAGTAACAAAGGTGTTTGACATGGATGGAGTTGGGAGGGAGGTGCCTTTATAAATCCTCCTGACACCAAGAACACAAGCACACAAATGTAGGCATGTCCAGCTAAGTAGCTTAGAACTAGGGCTGGTTGAAAAACATAAGAATGGAGATTCTCATCTCACACAATTCAGAATCTATTCACAAATGTCAAAAACTGATTGATGTCAGTTAGCTGCGTGATGGTGACAGGCTGAAAAAGGCGGAACTATAGGTAGTAATGTTAGAGTTATCGTGAAGTTTCTTAAGTTAACAAAACACACACGCTCATTCATTCAGCATGTTAAAACTCAGCGACTTGTACAACGATTTTGTATTTTGTAACCCACATACATGCTTGCATGTTTGTTGGGTTCGTCAGGAGGATTACACAAAAACTGCTGGATGGATTTCCCACAAACATGGATGGAGGATGGGTCTCAGGCCAGAACAGACCCCCATTAACATTTGGTGCAGATGCGAATAAAAAGGAGAGATCCAGTTATTATTTCTCACTTTCTTAAACATCTTGAGATAGGGCATTTTTCAGCAGTTTTGTTTATTTCTCAGGGAATGAAGCACAAATCTTGATTATTGAAAAAACAGGTATATTTCAGTGGCTGGTGTTTTTGAGTAAGACGATTTAATGCAAAGAAGAATTTGGATCTAGTGGATTTAAATGTTTTCTTTATATTGGATCAGGCTTGAATGAATGAAAGGACACTGTTGCCATTCTAGTTCGGTTTGTAGTATATAATAAGTATACAATAATAACCCTAACCCTACAGCAACAGCATTACAATATACAGATTATGATCCTGGAAACAGACACATTCCAGTATGGAGTAGCTGCTGCAGTCCAACCTTTTACTTTTTTTTTCTGCAAACTTTTACATGACAAAGAAGCCGCACACAGCGGTTCGCTATCGATTCTGTTCTAAAAATGTAAAATATTGACATCTGACATTCACGCGTTATTGACCGAGTGGATCTTGTTGTTGGATCTGCTTCATTTGAGCTGCCGAGACCTCATTGATAATTCAACAGTTTTACAAATAGTAGAGCACGCCCTGAGGCCAGTAATCAAAATAGGATGAGTCAATATATTCTTGTGTAAAAGCAGTGGCGTATAGGTTTACATGGACATAGAATGAGGATGCCCCAAGGCAAATGAAAGACTCGAAAGATGAGCTGTAAAAGCAGGAAGAGGAAGAGAACAGCCTGAACCCGCCCCGTATGTATGGCCGACTGCCACAGAGAAATGAGTCGCAGAGATATATGGTGATGACTGTCAGCGCGCGGCTGCTGGATGGCTGCTGAAGCACAT